>NC_089511.1:2508909-2766409 GCF_036850995.1 Saccopteryx leptura
AGGGGCAGCGTCTCGATCCTCCCGCGTGGAGGTAGAAGGCGTAGGGGCAGCGTCTTGATCCTCCCGTGTGGAGGTAGAAGGCGTAGGGGCAGTGTCTCGACCCTCCTGCATGGAGGTAGAAGGCGTGCAAGGGCAGCGTCTCGACCCTCCCGTGTGGAGGTAGAAGGCGTAGGGGCAGAGTCTCGATCCTCCCGCGTGGAGGTAGAAGGCGTAGGGGCAGTGTCTCGACCCTCCCATGTGGAGGTAGAAGGCGTGCAGGGGCAGCGTCTCGATCCTCCCGTGTGGAGGTAGAAGGCGTAGGGGCAGTGTCTCGACCCTCCCGTGTGGAGGTAGAAGGCGTAGGGGCAGTGTCTCGATCCTCCCGTGTGGAGGTAGAAGGCGTAGAGGCAGCGTCTCGATCCTCCCGCGTGGAGGTAGAAGGCGTGCAGGGGCAGCGTCTCGATCCTCCCGTGTGGAGGTAGAAGGCGTAGGGGCAGTGTCTCGACCCTCCCGTGTGGAGGTAGAAGGCGTAGGGGCAGCGTCTCGATCCTCCCGCGTGGAGGTAGAAGGCGTAGAGGCAGCGTCTCGATCCTCCCGCGTGGAGGTAGAAGGCGTGCAGGGGCAGCGTCTCGATCCTCCCGTGTGGAGGTAGAAGGCGTAGGGGCAGCGTCTCGACCCTCCCGCGTGGAGGTAGAAGGCGTGCAGGGGCAGTGTCTCGATCCTCCCGTGTGGAGGCAGAAGGCGTAGGGGCAGCGTCTCGATCCTCCCGCGTGGAGGTAGAAGGCGTAGGGGCAGCGTCTCGACCCTCCCGTGTGGAGGTAGAAGGCGTAGGGGCAGCGTCTCGACCCTCCCGTGTGGAGGTAGAAGGCGTAGGGGCAGAGTCTCGATCCTCCCGCGTGGAGGTAGAAGGCGTGCAAGGGCAGCGTCTCGACCCTCCCGCGTGGAGGTAGAAGGCGTAGGGGCAGTGTCTCGGTCCTCCCGTGTGGAGGTAGAAGGCGTAGGGGCAGTGTCTCGACACTCCCGCGTGGAGGTAGAAGGCGTAGGGGCAGCGTCTCGATCCTCCCGCGTGGAGGTAGAAGGCGTAGGGGCAGCGTCTCGACCCTCCTGCGTGGAGGTAGAAGGCGTGCAAGGGCAGCGTCTCGACCCTCCCGTGTGGAGGTAGAAGGCGTAGGGGCAGAGTCTCGACCCTCCTGCGTGGAGGTAGAAGGCGTGCAAGGGCAGCGTCTCGACCCTCCTGCGTGGAGGTAGAAGGCGTAGGGGCAGCGTCTCGATCCTCCCGCGTGGAGGTAGAAGGCGTAGGGGCAGCGTCTCGACCCTCCCGCGTGGAGGTAGAAGGCGTAGGGGCAGAGTCTCGATCCTCCCGCGTGGAGGTAGAAGGCGTAGGGGCAGCGTCTCGATCCTCCCGCGTGGAGGTAGAAGGCGTAGGGGCAGAGTCTCGACCCTCCTGCGTGGAGGTAGAAGGCGTAGGGGTAGCGTCTCGATCCTCCCGCATGGAGGTAGAAGGCGTGCAGGGGCAGCGTCTCGATCCTCCCGTGTGGAGGTAGAAGGCGTAGGGGCAGCGTCTCGATCCTCCCGCGTGGAGGTAGAAGGCGTAGGGGCAGCGTCTCGATCCTCCCGTGTGGAGGTAGAAGGCATAGGGGCAGAGTCTCGACCCTCCTGCGTGGAGGTAGAAGGCGTGCAAGGGCAGCGTCTCGACCCTCCCGTGTGGAGGTAGAAGGCGTAGGGGCAGAGTCTCGATCCTCCCGCGTGGAGGTAGAAGGCGTAGGGGCAGTGTCTCGACCCTCCCATGTGGAGGTAGAAGGCGTGCAGGGGCAGCGTCTCGATCCTCCCGTGTGGAGGTAGAAGGCGTAGGGGCAGCGTCTCGATCCTCCCGCGTGGAGGTAGAAGGCGTAGGGGCAGTGTCTCGATCCTCCCGCGTGGAGGTAGAAGGCGTAGGGGCAGCGTCTCAATCCTCCCGCGTGGAGGTAGAAGGCGTGCAGGGGCAGCGTCTCGATCCTCCCGTGTGGAGGTAGAAGGCGTAGGGGCAGCGTCTCGATCCTCCCGCGTGGAGGTAGAAGGCGTAGGGGCAGCGTCTCAATCCTCCCGCGTGGAGGTAGAAGGCGTGCAGGGGCAGTGTCTCGACCCTCCCGTGTGGAGGTAGAAGGCGTAGGGGCAGAGTCTCGACCCTCCCGTGTGGAGGTAGAAGGCATAGAGGCAGCGTCTCGATCCTCCCGCGTGGAGGTAGAAGGCGTAGGGGCAGCGTCTCGATCCTCCCGCGTGGAGGTAGAAGGCGTAGGGGCAGTGTCTCGATCCTCCCGCGTGGAGGTAGAAGGCGTAGGGGCAGCGTCTCGATCCTCCCGCGTGGAGGTAGAAGGTGTAGGGGCAGCGTCTCGATCCTCCCGCGTGGAGGTAGAAGGCGTGCAGGGGCAGCGTCTCGATCCTCCCGTGTGGAGGTAGTAGGCGTGCAGGGGCAGCGTCTCGGTCCTCCCGTGTGGAGGTAGAAGGCGTGCAGGGGCAGCGTCTCGATCCTCCCGTGTGGAGGTAGAAGGCGTAGGGGCAGTGTCTCGATCCTCCCGCGTGGAGGTAGAAGGCGTAGGGGCAGCGTCTCGATCCTCCCGCGTGGAGGTAGAAGGTGTAGGGGCAGCGTCTCGATCCTCCCGTGTGGAGGTAGAAGGCGTAGGGGCAGCGTCTCGATCCTCCCGCGTGGAGGTAGAAGGCGTGCAGGGGCAGCGTCTCGATCCTCCCGTGTGGAGGTAGAAGGCGTAGGGGCAGCGTCTCGACCCTCCCGCGTGGAGGTAGAAGGCGTGCAGGGGCAGTGTCTCGATCCTCCCGCGTGGAGGTAGAAGGCGTGCAGGGGCAGTGTCTCGATCCTCCCGCGTGGAGGTAGAAGGCGTAGGGGCAGCGTCTCGATCCTCCCGCGTGGAGGTAGAAGGCGTAGGGGCAGCGTCTCGACCCTCCCGTGTGGAGGTAGAAGGCGTAGGGACAGCGTCTCGATCCTCCCGTGTGGAGGTAGAAGGCGTGCAGGGGCAGCGTCTCGATCCTCCCGCGTGGAGGTAGAAGGCATGCAGGGGCAGCGTCTCGATCCTCCCGCGTGGAGGTAGAAGGCGTGCAGGGGCAGTGTCTCGATCCTCCCGCGTGGAGGTAGAAGGCGTAGGGGCAGCGTCTCGACCCTCCCGTGTGGAGGTAGAAGGCGTGCAAGGGCAGAGTCTCGATCCTCCCGCGTGGAGGTAGAAGGCGTGCAAGGGCAGCGTCTCGACCCTCCCGCGTGGAGGTAGAAGGCGTAGGGGCAGCGTCTCGACCCTCCCGCGTGGAGGTAGAAGGCGTAGGGGCAGTGTCTCGGTCCTCCCGTGTGGAGGTAGAAGGCGTAGAGGCAGTGTCTCGGTCCTCCCGTGTGGAGGTAGAAGGCGTAGAGGCAGTGTCTCGATCCTCCCGCGTGGAGGTAGAAGGCGTGCAGGGGCAGTGTCTCGGTCCTCCTCGTGGAGGTAGAAGGCGTAGGGGCAGTGTCTCGATCCTCCCGTGTGGAGGTAGAAGGCGTAGGGGCAGTGTCTCGACCCTCCTGCGTGGAGGTAGAAGGCGTAGGGGCAGTGTCTCGACCCTCCCGCGTGGAGGTAGGAGGCGTAGGGGCAGTGTCTCGGTTCTCCCGTGTGGAGGTAGGAGGCGTAGGGGCAGCGTCTCGGTCCTCCCGCGTGGAGGTAGAAGGCGTAGGGGCAGCGTCTCGGTCCTCCCGTGTGGAGGTAGAAGGCGTAGAGGCAGTGTCTCGATCCTCCCGCGTGGAGGTAGAAGGCGTGCAGGGGCAGTGTCTCGGTCCTCCCGCGTGGAGGTAGAAGGCGTAGGGGCAGCGTCTCGATCCTCCCGTGTGGAGGTAGAAGGCGTAGGGGCAGTGTCTCGACCCTCCTGCGTGGAGGTAGAAGGCGTAGGGGCAGTGTCTCGACCCTCCCGCGTGGAGGTAGAAGGCGTAGGGGCAGTGTCTCGACCCTCCTGCGTGGAGGTAGAAGGCGTAGGGGCAGTGTCTCGACCCTCCCGCGTGGAGGTAGAAGGCGTAGGGGCAGTGTCTCGACCCTCCCGCGTGGAGGTAGAAGGCGTAGGGGCAGTGTCTCTATCCTCCCGTGTGGAGGTAGAAGGCGTAGGGGCAGCGTCTCGATCCTCCCGCGTGGAGGTCTGGGCTTGGGCTCTTAGGCACAGGCGCGTGGACCGCGTGGAAGCCCTGAGGAGCGTTGCTCACCGTTGCGGTTGTTGGGAATTGAAACTGTCGATTGCTCCCTCCGTGTGTACGCTCTCACGCTTCGCTCTCTATCTCCGTTTAAAAATTAAAACCACTTAGCGCATTACCAATAATACCAGTGAGGAAAATGACTTTTCTTTGGGGGAAAAAAATATCTCTAGCCTTTGTGGTCATGAGTTCCTCTGGAGAAAGTTAATTACGGGGCTGACAAGAGAAGTGTCTGACTCGATCTCACAGGGCGGCGGATGGAGTCTGTGTCTCTGCCCTGCCCTGCGGGGAGAGGGCTTCTGTTTGGGGGCAAAGGGTACTTCTGAGCAGCAGCAGCCGTGGGCACGACAGCTCCCTGCACTCACGGCGGGCGGACGGGGGCCTGCGGTTAGAGCAAGTGGTGTCGTGGTGAGCTGCTGGCTAACCTTTCAGGGTCCTACTCAGCGTCCTGGGAGAAGGAACCCCGATCTGGGCAGAGGCAGGAGGAGATGAGATGGTGGTGGTGGTGGTGGGGGGGGGGCTGCTCTGTGTGCTGGGTGGGCAGACGTCACTGATGCCCAGGGAAGCATGTGGCCTAATGGGATAGGATGATCCTTGCCAGTGACGAGGACAGATGTGGACTGAAACTCTCCTGATTTCAAATAGACCCCTCCCTCCGCATTCACACACATCCTGTTGTCGGCCCTGGGGTCCTGATTAGGGCCTCTGGTCACCATAGAGACAAGATGTGCTCCTGGGACATCTGACAGCGTGGTGGTTCTCGTAGCTTCAGAATGAGAGGAGGAGACAGACCGGCTTCCACTAGCCACACAGGGAGGGAGGCTGGGGGGCAAGTCCCCCTCTCTGGGCCTCGGTTTCTCCGACAGGAGAATGGGGAGTGTGAGCCCTTTCCTTGTACCCGCTCAGGAGCCTGGGTGCATGGCTCACTGTTTCTTAAGGGGTGAGTTGACCGGCTCTCTCTCTCTTTCTTGGGTGCACATAGAAAGTCCCTGGACTTATTTGACCCTGAGTAGCACCTGAGTGGTCCCCCTTGTCACGCAAACAGAGAACCAGGGGATCCCTTGGCCCCCAGAGGGGTCCCCCAGGGCCTCTCGTCCTAGCCTCACCGAGTCTCAGAACTGGTTGCTAGGGAGGAGAGGACTAGTTGGATAACCCACCAGCCCCTTTGGAGCGTCACACCGAGCTCCTGGCCGCAGTAATGGGTTCTAGATTCCAATACACAGATCATGGTGCTCCTCTCCACGGGAGGACACTATGGGAAAGCCCGTTTCAGACCGGGGCCGTTGGGGACAGGTTGAACTGTCACCACAGGAGCTCAGGACCGAGGGCTGTTTCCTCCCTGGGGGGTCCTGAGCTCAGGCTGCCTCCCTGGGCTTCCCCGCGTCCATTCTGCTGCTCAGAGAAACCTGGGAGTGAGCGTCTGGTGCTCACGCTTGAAGAGATCGGCTCGGACAGGAGCGGCTCCGCGCTCGTTAGGAGATCAGGCTATCTGGAGTGGCAGCGGCTGCCGAGGCGGTCGGGTGTCACGCGCGCCCGCCCAGATGGCCTCTGCTTCCCCTCGTTTAGGGGTGTGCTCTGAAGGAACGTGAACCCGTGGAGCAGGGACCTGCCTGCTTCCTGGAACCCCCAGAGCCAAGAACAGGGCGAGGCCCCCGGCCCGTGCTGCATTCATTCCCGCATTCCTTGGTTCTCTTGGCTCCGAACACCGGGCCGAGCCGGGCCAGGGTCTGGGCTGAGGGTGTTCAGAGATGGCCACATTCAGCTCTTTGTTCTGAGCTCACGGCTGGAGAGAGGCACCCTCTGCCCCCCTGCCTCCCCACGACAGGCGGGGGAGGGGGCTGGCATGAGCCGGGAATTCCAGTGCTGGGCCCCCCAGGCTCCGGGGGAGAGTCACCTGCCCCACCTCATCTTCTGGGCCCCTGAGGAGCCTTGGGCCCCGCTGGCCTCACCAGCAGCAGCCTTTGGGGCTGACCACGCACAGCTCTCCCTCAGGGCAGTCGGAGGTCGGAGGCTACTGTTACCTTCCGCACTGCCTAGGTGAGCAGCGGGAGGGAGACTTGGCAAGGCCGAGGAGGGTGTCCAAAGTCCCACAGGAAGAGACAGAGCCGAGGTTAGAACCCCTGTCTGTGGGAGGAAGAGACAGGCTCTCACCGCTGGGTGAACCTGCTGGCTGGGTGACTTTGGGCTGGTTCCTTCCCCTCTCTGGGCCTCCATTTCCCCGAGGAAGCCCTGTGCCTGCTGGGACGGGCGAGGGACGTGGTGGTCCGTCTCCCACCCCAGGCGGGGGGGCTGATGTCCAAGGGTCGGACTCCCCGGCGGGCATAGCTAGCTCCCTGTGCACCTTCTTCTTTAAGCACCGTGTCTGCTTTTAAGTGGGTTACGCTGACTGTGTCCTGTTCGCGTCCTTCTTTGCTTGGGAAGCAAACTCTTTCTTCAAAGCGAAGCTTTCTCCTAGGCCTGTGGGATTAGCACCTTTTCCAGATTAATGGAGCTCGAATTAATGTGATTTATCATCACGGCTTTCAAAAGCTTTGGTCTACTTATACAGTCCCCCCCCCCTTTTTTTTTAAATTTTATTATTATTTTTTTTATTCCGGACCAGAATGTAGGACACATGGACCCACAAAAGCCAGCTTTCTCCGTCGTGCATTGAGAAAGGCAGGCTGTCTTACAAAGTTACAGAAAGCGCAGGGCACTGACTGACTCTCAGCTGTCGTGCGTTGGGACGAAGGGATTGGTGGTCAGCCTCCTCGAGGAGCCCAGTGGTGCTTGCCGGGCGGCTCTCGGCTGTGAAACAGAAAGATCCATGTCTTCCGCCGGATGATGCTGGAGAAACTCCAAAGGGTGGAGCGGTCGGCGTCCCCTGCGTGACACAGACAGGGCTTCTGGGGCCGCAGAGGGAGCAGGAGGTGGACTCCACGCACACTGTCCTGTCCAGGTGTGCGTCTGAGGGCTGGCTGGGAATGCCAGCTCGGGGCTTGCTTGGATGTTTCCCCTGGCGTCCGTGATGTCTGCGGTGGACCGATGCCCGAGACATGCCCGCTGAGGAACTCGGGGTGTCCAGATTCATACGCCGTGGTGTCCGGGCTCAGCTGGCATCAGAGGGGGTCTGGGAAGCCTCTGCTCAGCCAGAGGCACCCCACACTTTCTCCTCGCTGCTCTCTCCGGAAACGGCGCCCTTTTCCGGCGCCATTCTGCTCTAAACGACCGTGTAATTATGTTTGTGGATGCAATCCTGAGGGGCGTTATTTTAATTACAGCCCGCCAGCCTGTTCAGCAGCTTTCAGAGAAATGATTCATGCCACGAAGTGGGGCTCTCCGCAGGCTGCAGGGAAGTCAGGGGCTCCTGGGCGGGCGCCGCGGGCGCCTCTGCTTCCTGGAATCCACACCGCCTCCCTGTTTCTCAGGAAGGGTGTGGGGAGTCCAGTCCCTGGAAGCCATTCCGCAGGGACGGTCTTCAAGCAACTTCAGAGAGCACCTTTTCTGCCAATAGCTTTGCTCAGCTCCTAATAGCTCGTGATGCATTCTTTAAAGGTAGTTCTGGGCACCGACTGGTTAGCTCAATGGATAGAGCATCGTCACGGCAAGCAGACGCCTCAGGTTCAATCCCCGGTCAGGGCACACATGAGAAGTGACCATCTGCTTCTCTTCCCCTCCCTCTCCCCCTTCTCTTCCTCTTCTCCTCAGCCGGTGGCTTGATTGATTCAAGCGTTGGCCCTGGGTGCTAAGGATGGCTCCTAGGTCAGCCTCAGGTACTAAAAATAGCTCCGTTGATTCAAGCATCAACCCTAGATAGGAGTTGCCAGGTGGATCTGGTCGGTCTGGGCTCATGCAGGAGTCTGTCCTCTTTATCTCCCCTCCTCTCACTTATAGAAAAAAAAAAAAAGTACTTTTGGGTGAATTTTTATGATAGGTAAATTATACTTCAGTAAAGCCACTAAAAAAGAAAAAGATAATAAAGTTCTTCCTAAGTTAATTATAATCAAACACAGAAATGGTGGCATACATCGTAATCATTGCTGTAAGCCCCGGGGGCATCGAGCAAGGTGACAATCAGCTGGGAAGGTCTGGAGGTGACGGGAGTGACTCTAAGGTTTGATTAGCAGAGGTGTCAGAAGGAAAGGCCAGGAGCTGCTTGTGTCTATAATGAGCTTTGCTGTCTCTCCCGCCCCCCATCCTCTCCTCTTCTCCCTCGTCATTTATTTTTTCAGCCATATTTAATGAGGGGGGTGGGATCTTTCCAGCCACGCTGAAGTTTTACAGTGTTTGCTTACTGTGCAGTGACTTGATTTATTTATTTATTTATTGTTTGTTTGTTTTTTCTGAAGTGAGAAGCAGGGAGGCAGAGACAGACTCCTGCATGCACCTGACCGGGATCCACCCAGCATGTCCACCCAGCATGGGGGCGATGCTCTGCCCATCTGGGGCGTTGCTCTGTTGCAACCAGACCATTCTAGCACCTGAGGCAGAGGCCACAGAGCTATCCTCAGGGCCCAGGCCAACTTTGCTCCAATGGAGCCTTGGCTGCAGGAGGGGAAGAGAGAGACAGAGAAGAAGGAGAGGGGGAGGGGTGGGGAAGCAGATGGGCGCTTCTCCTGTGTGCTGCCCTGACTGGGTATCAAATCCTGGACTTCCACACGCCAGGCTGACACTCTACCTCTGACCCAACCATCCATGGCCTCCTGTGTGGTGACTTAAGGTTCAACACCATGGCAGGCTTCCTGGAGGGTTTCCTAAGCCCCCCACTTCTGGCCTCGGCCCCCTGAGGTCACGAGCAGACTATATAGAGGATGTCCTGTCTGGTGGGCCTGTTCCCTGGGATGGTTCGGCATGCAGAGGGAGCTAGCTGGCCCCATGGGGGAGGGGATGAAGTCACCCACCCAGCACGGGAACTGAGCGGAGGCTCGGGGTTGACAGGTCTGGAGATCCCAGGGGGGGCATCAGGAGACCGGCAGGAAGGCCCCACTCCCCTCCTCTCCCTCTGGGGGGGCTCAGGCTTTGTGAATGCTGGTCTGCAGAACCCTGAGGACTTCCCAGAGCCATGTCCAGTGGTTGGGACGAGCTGGCCGCCTGGGTCTAGCAAGGGCTCCTGCTGGCCGGCATGCGGTGTGCTCATCCTGATGTGGTGAGAAATGGCCGATCTGGAACTCAGCTGCAACCAGGGGCGCCCAGAAAATAGAATTAAGAGCCATTGGAAAGAGCGATGGGGTTTTCTCACTCCCATTTACTCAGCCCATTCCACGGCACTTACCTGTCTCACATGTTCATGGTCAGTGCCTGATAATTAAGCCTGGGAGGTGGGAGGAAGGGGTGGGCTCTTCCTTACGAGGCCCCCCCTGGGGCGTGAGAACTGGGGTCTCATCTCCAACAGGCTTGGACCCCCCCAACCCCTGGCTGCGCGTGCGCTTGGGACTGCTTCTCAGGGCGGGTTTAGGACTTTGCCTACAAACCGGCTTCTCTGCTCCGTGGGTTCCGGCGTCTCCCGTTCCTCCGTCGGGGTCTGGGTGACCTCCCGGTGCTGCCTCTGCCGCGCTCCTTAGCAGCACGGCCCTGTCCATGTGTGTCCACGTCTCTGAGTCCCTGTTTTCCCTGTGAGGTGGAGACGAGACGCAGACGTCCCCGACTTGTCTCGGGAAACACCCGGCTGGCATCACGTCCGGGTGCCGGGGGGCTTTAGAAGACGCGTTCATGTCTTCAAGGACACCGCAGAGACCTTTCTTGCGGAACCTCAGCAGTGGGGATGGCGACCACAGTTTTCAAGAATGATTTTCAAAAAAGATTTTTCAGAGCAAACAGCAATGCCGGGTTTTATCTCCCGCTGCAGCCGCCGCCCTCTGGGAGGCAGGCCGAGAGACTGGGACTCCTGGAGCCCTCGCCTGCTGGGGCCGGGCCTGAGAGTGAAATTTCTATCCATTTATGCCCTTATCACCTCCCCCAGAACCCTGTCTCGGACAGGCCGCCCTGGGAGCTGGCCCACGTGTCCAAAGCCCACGGTGCGGCCTTGTGAAGCACAGAAGCTCAGCAAGGGGCTTCTCAAACGGCATTCATTGTTTTCTGTTTGTTTTTGGGTTTTTTTGTCCAGATTATAAACATTGTACGTGCCTCCTGGAGGCAATTTAGAACACACGTGAAAATGTTAGGAAAAGAATAAAACCCCCCATCATATGCTCTAAATCAGTGGTCCCCACCCTTTTTTGGGCCACGGACCAATTTAATGTCAGAAAATATTTTCACAGACCGGCCTTTAGGGTGAGATGGATAAATGTATCACGTGACCGAGACAAGCGTCAAGAGTGAGTCTTAGACGAATGTAACAGAGGGAATCTGGTCATTTTTAAAAAATAAAACATTGTTCAGACTTAAATATAAATAAAACGGAAATAATGTAAGTTATTTATTCTTTCTCTGTAGACCGGTACTGGTCCGCGGCCCAGGGGTTGGGGACCACTGATCTAAAGGGTTGGTTCTCTGGGTGTTTGGTGAATTTCCTTTAGTCTGAAATAGGAAGAAGTCCAACAGAGCGGGAAGTAGAAGGATGACCCGTGTCCTCCTCATCGGACCATGGTCTCGCCTCGGTCCCTCTCTCCTTCCTTCGAAGGTGTCTGTGCACCGCCAGGGCCACTCCCTGCGTGGGGTGTGTGTTTCCCGGCCAGGGGTACCTCTTGTCTCGTGTGGTACATATCCACGAGTCGCCTTGTGTGTGTGAGCTCGCGGTTTCCGGAAACTGTGTCACATGCTCCATACGTGTCCGCTACTTATTTTTTTTTCTTCCTCATGGTGTTTTTTTTGTGTGTGTTTTCTTTTTTTTTTTTTAGATTTCTGTATGTGGATACGGACACTATTCAGTCCATTTGTTTTTGTGATGGGTTGAAACTGACTGTATGGGTGTTCATTCTGCTTGGGGAACTTGCCCCTGTGGCGGCCACCACCCGTGGGGAGCATGGATGTCACCTTCCTCTCCGCTCGACCCCGGGGGAGTGGAATTCCCAAACCCTGGGGGACCTTGTCCTTCCAACCTCAATGGATTTCGTCCGTTGTTTTTTGAGAAGTGGTCCTCTCGGGGCTAACTCTCACCAACAGTCTGAGCCTGCCCACGTCCTCTCAGCCCCCACAGCCGCTGGATAATGCCGAATTTCAAACTTGTAGCCAATCTGGTGAGAGGCTTTGATGTGGAACCATCACATCTCATTGTTTTGATTTGAATTCTTCCTGGAAATCGATGGAAATTAAGCAGCATTTCGTAGGCTTATATGGGTCATTAGGGTTTTATCTCTTTATGAATTTGACCATTAAGTTGTTTATTTCTAATTGCCTTGTAGGCGTACTTTGTATTATAAGAGTAATAAACAAACGGCCAAGAGTAAGCAAAGAGACAAACGCACTAATATGTTGGTAATGTGGGTTTGAATACGTGCTATTAGATTATGACTTATTTTTAAAATCTGCTAATGGAGTCTCTGACACAGAGAGGTGTTCAGTTTTAGTGTAATCACATTTATTGTTGGATTCCTTTGCACGTGCGTCTTGGTATTGTATTTAAGAAATGCATCTCTAAGCCCTTTTCCAGGTTCACATTTATAATTTTTCAATTCCTGGATTGCATTTTTGTAAATAGTGCAAGTGTAAGGCTATAGGTAGATAGATCTATATATCTCTACCATTGTTAATGTTCTTATAGTTACACACATCTATCCAGAGAGATACAGATCAGTATCTCTGTATCGCTATGTGTCATCTGTGGATATGCAAATACACTTCGGTACATGAGTATAGACACATTGTATATGCCGTTGTCCCAGCACTATTTGTGGACACAGCTCAGCTTTCCCTGCTAATTTGTAACTCCACTTCTGTTGTATACTACCTTTCTATATTACCTGGGTGTGTTTCCTGCATGGTTTTCTGTTGCCTACCAACAAAAAGGTCCTTCTTTCTTCCTCTGCAATATGTTACCTTTTATTTCCTTTCCTTGCTTCACTGAATTAGTTGGAGCTTCCCCTCTGATGCTGAATAAAAATGACAAGCCGAGACGTGCTTGCTTTGTTTCTGGTCTTAGGGGGAAGCATTCCATCTTTGCTATGACATTTGTGGTTAGCTGTAGCTTGTTCGTTTATTTTGTCATATGCCCTTCATCAGGTGAAGGGATTTTAGGCCTTTTAAATTCCTAGTTTGCTGAGAACTTTAAAAAAACGACAAGTTATTGAATTTTCTCAAGGGTATCTTCTGCACCTGTTAGAATGATCGCATGCCTTTTCTTCTTTTAGTCTGTTAATACAGGGACTTACATGGATGGCAAAGTTGAACTAACCTTGCGTTCCCAGGATAGACACCATGGGATCATGATGTATTATTTTTTCAACAGTGGTATTAAAATTGATTTGCTAGTGTTTTCATAAGAATCTTTGCCTCTACCTTCATGAGAGATAGTGGTCTGTAGTCTGTTTGTTACTCTCACAATGCTTTTGTCAGAGTTGGAATCATGGTAATATGGGCATCACAAAATGAGTTGGAAAACATTAATTTCTTTTATATTCTGGAATAATACTGGGTAAAGTTGTTATTTCACCTTTAAGTATATATTTGCACAGCATACAGTCAGGCCCCTTTTTCTTCTGAAATCCAAGCTAACAATCTCTGTCTTTTACATGGTATGTTTAGACCATTTATATTTAACATAATTATTAATATGTTTGGGTTTAGGTCCTAGTGTTTTATTGTTTATATTCTCTGTGCTCTCCGTTCTTCCTTTCCTGCCTGCTTTTGTATTATTTCGGATTTCAGCGGCATATTTCACTTTAATGAATTTATTGAGTCTTATTTTAGTGGCTGCTCTAGAATGAATAACTCTTCCAGGTTCTCAGGTAACAGCTTTTTGTCTTTGGTCCAGAATTTGTGATGGTGCTGTGATTTGCCCAGAGTTGTGTTGTGATTGGGGTGGGGGAGAGGTAGTCTGTCCTGGGCTTAGTCCATCTTGGTGACTTAAATGTTGCTTTTCCCAAAGTGCACTTTGCTGCTTTTCTTCGTCTGTTTTTCTAAACATTCTATCTGCTTTATGGTTCTTTTAAAAATAACCAGATTTGTGTGTGTGTGTGTTGAGCTGAGCATCTCTCTCCTAGTGTTGCCATGTTGTTTTTTTCCCCTAAGTGAACTTCTGCAGCATCTCGGTCGGTGCCCTTCCCCCATGGGTTCCTTCAAAGACAGACTCTAACCCTTACCCCGGGCGACTCGCTTCCTTTTGCTTTTCTTTAGTTTACTCTTCTTCTCAAGTCATACGACTAACTTATTTATTTTCACCACACCGCCCCTTCTTTTTTCTTACGGAAAGGAATCTATCAGGCACGGTACTGAATTTATCCCACAGCTGACGGTAAGTAGAGCTCTTACTTGATGGGGAGGGGGTATTCCCACTTTGAACGCGAGTCATTCAGGAATGTCATTTAAAGCAGTGTTCTCTCGTGTTGTCCGAAAGGTCTTTTAATCGTCAGTTTCTTGTATCATTCCCCTGGGATCCAGGAATGAGCTCTGCTGGTATTTGACGCACTGGGATTGGTGGGGACTTCGGTTGTGTTCTCCTGCCGGGCTGCTTGCTTGTAAATATTCCCTCCTGTTCTGGAAAATAGCCCGTACTTTCCGTTTGTCGACTGCCTGGTTCTTTCTCCATCTGTTAGATCGCGCTGGGCGCAGTGTTGTGCAGAATGCCGGGTCCTCGGTCGTTTCCGTCTGCAGGGCCAGCCCCGATCCGTGAGTTCAGATCCACCCTGCTTGTAGATGTGTCGGTTTCTTCTGGTGGTACGGTCAGTTTCGCTCGAGGTGTTCCGGGGGCTGTGTGGCTGTGAGGTGTGTACCGGCCACGGCAGTTCTATCTGCTCACGAGTCCTTTCCTGTTGTAACGACGGAGCGTTCCCTTCCTCTATAAACACCTTTCGTCTTAAGTTCCACTCCTGTCTGCTACCAGCGTCCGATCCCTGGTCAGTTGCTGTGCCAGGAACCCAGGAACGGCCTTTTTTGTTGTCTATTTTGGGCTTTTCTGGGTCGTTCGTTTTTCCTGCTTGGTAGCAAACGCCGTGTGGCTAGATTAAGGCAACTGCGGTCGGTTAGACTCCGCCTTGTCATTAGTAACCTGAGTCTGTTTGGGTTTATTGTGAATATTGATATGATCGATCGGGACCTCCTCTTCCCATCTCATTTGGTCTATTTTCTTTGCCACGGTGTTTCTTTTCTCCTCTGCCGCTCCCTTTCTGCTGACATTTGACGACTCCAGCTTTTATTACTTTCCCCTCTTGATTTAGACATTATAGATTTTATTTATGGCTTTTAAGTGATTATCTTTATTTTTTTTTCCTTAAACCTATTTTTTGAAGTTGAAAGTGCCCAAAATGTCAAAACACACAGAAAAAAAAAAAAAAATAGCCATCAGCATTCCCATCACCAGAAATTAATCCCTTAATATCTTGGTACATTAGCTTCCAGGAAATCATTCTATTACTTTTATAAAAATAAAACATGCTTATAATAAAGACTTCAAGCAAGACCGTTAAATGATGTCCTATAGAACTGTGCACTTGAAACTTATATAATAACATCATTAACCTCTCTCACCCCAATAAATTTAATAGAAAAAAGAGAAAGTTAAGAACAACCCACCTAAATCCCACTACATTAGGCAAACATAATACCAGACACTTACTTGTGCAGATGTACAGATTAAAGACATTCCCCTTTGTAGAAATATGACCTCTAGATGTTCTTTCAAAATGCAACGTATTACATATAAGTTTGCTAGAATTTAGAGGTAAACGTAATGGAAGGGAAACCAAGGACTTCAGATATGTATATATTTTTAATTGTAAATAGAATTATTCTTTAGAAGATATCTTAAAAAAAAGAGATTTTAAGAAAACAGCAGGAGTTGGTAGTCATTGTTTCGGGTTTCAGGTTTGTTAATCAAACTTTTGAGTTTCGTTTCTTGACCCCTTTCCTTTGAGAGATGAGACAGGGATGTGTTTTCCTTCTGTCTCCTGAGACTTGTCGCAGTGTGACCTGGACCTTACCCAGGTCACTGAGTGTCACGCTCTGCTCTGTAAGCACACTGCCCTTGGTGCTCAGTAGTTGTTTGTTCTGCATTTGGATAAACTCTGCTCATCCCTGGTTCTTTTACCCCAAGTCTAAATCCCCGAGTTTATGTGTGTTATGATTACTAGTCTTTATCTGTCAATGGGCTGGTTATAATTGTGAATGATGTTTTTCCCTGAAAAAGGTTCCTGTCTTACATATTTCCTGCCGTTAATTAATTAATGCATCAGAATGGCCGCTTCCTGACTTTTTTCTGAGAATGACTGGCTGGGTGTCGGGTCCCTGCCCCCCTTTTTCTCTCTCCCGGAAACTCTGGGACCCAAACCTCTTTCCTTCTGCTCTGAGGTCACCGCGGGGTGTCCTGACTTTCCCACGGTGTGCAATTTTTGGCTCTTTCTGTTCGGATGTGTGAAGATGTCTCTCTGGACTTTGAAATTTAATAACTTAATTAGGATGGGGTTTGTCTTTGCGTTGAGATCTCCGTAACTAATATTCCTGAAATACCTTGTGCTCTTTTTGTTTGTTTTGGACACAGTCTGTTATTATAATTCTTTTTCAATGTGGGGAGATTTTTTTTTGTATTATATCTTTGCCTATATATTTGGTTTCACTTGTTAGGCTTTCTTCTTCAGGAATGCCAAACACTCCCGAGATAAGCTGTCTTTTGTGTAGTCGGGTCTCACCGAGGTTTTGATTTCCTTGTACATGTTCACTTTTATTAGCCTGCCTACGCCTTCTCGCTCTGTCAGTCATTAGAATATAAACAGTGTCCGTTCTGTTCTCTGTAACGATGCTTTTGGGGTTCTATTTTTTTTTTTTTTTTTTTTTTTGCCAGTCTCTTTCTCCATCTCTCCTCATAGTTCTGTCATCTCGCCTTTGAATTTGAACTTCATTGAGTTCGTGCTTCTCTTCCCGGGCTGGCCCAGGTCTGCCGTTGCCCCCTTCGACGCTCTTGCAGCGTGCAGCAGCGACCGCCAAGCGGACGGCACCCTCCACGTCACGGGTGCTGGAGATCGGTCACCGGGGACAGCCTTTCCCTCCTGATGGCACCCGGTCACATGTTCTCCTCTCGGGCATGTCCCCACACACATGGGGGCACGCCTGGTCCCCACTATCCTCACTGTGTGGATGCCAAGACGTCGCCCTCTGGATTTCTGCCATGTTGTGCTTCTAACCCGTCCCTCATTGTTACCGCTCGCGCTTGGTGTTTGGAGACAGCGTGCGTCTGCCGTGAGTCAAGTTATATTTGACCTGTCACGACAGTGCGTGTTTGAAGTGGGGCCGCCTCCAAACAGGGGTCTGCAACCAGGTCCTGAGTGGGGTCCAGCTGGTCTTTTCTTCACGGCTCCATGTTTGCAAAGCGGATGTCTCCAGCAGACACAAATGTAACTGTGCTTTTCGGGGTACATGGTCTTGTTCTTATTATGGGATGGCTGATTTGTTATGCTGTCTGAGAGCCCTTCTCCGTGCCAGGCGCTGTGCTGTGCGTGTGACAATGACGGTCATCTACTCCTCACCTCGTCTCATCTCCACCTTATTTTCCAGATGAGAATATGGAGACTCAGGAGGTGAGCCAGAATGCAGCGGCCAGGGAGTGAAGGTCCAGGTTGGGCCCACTCTGTGACTGCAGGTCTGGGTTCTCACCCATCCCGTCTTCCTGCCCACTCACTCTGCATCCACTGGGAGGTCAGGGGCGTGCTCTGCTCTTTGCCTTTTCTTAGTTTTCTTTTTCTTTATTTTTATTTTTATTTTTTCTGAAGTTGGAAATGGGGAGGCAGTCAGACAGACTCCTGCGTGTGCCTGACTGGGATCCACCTGGCACGCCCACCAGGGGGCGATGCTCTGCCCATCTGGGGCATCGCTCTGTTGCAACCAGAGCCATTCTAGCGCCTGAGGCAGAGGCCAAAGAGCCATCCTCAGCGCCCGGGCCAACTTTGCTCCAATGGAGCTTTGGCTGCGGGAGGGGAAGAGAGAGACAGAGAGGAAGGAGAGGGGGAGGGGTGGAGAAGCAGATGGGCGCTTCTCCTGGGTGCCCTGGCCGGGAATCGAACCCAGGATTCCTGCATGCCAGGCCGACACTCTACCACTGAGCCAGCCGGCCAGGGCCTCTTTATTTCTTATTCAGTGAGACAAGGGGAGGCAGAGAGACAGACTCCTGCATGCACCCTGACTGGGATCCACTAAGAAATCCCACTAGGGGGTGATGCTCTGCCTGTCTGAGATGTTGCTCTGTTGTTCAGCAACCAAGTTCTTCTTAGAGCCTGAGGCATCCTCAGCGTCCAGGGACAACTCACACCAATGGAGCCATGGCTGCAGGAGGGGAGGAGAGAGATAGAGAGGAAGGGGAGGGGGAGGGATGGAGAAACAGATGGGTGCTTCTCCTGTGTGCCCTGACTGGGAATCGAACCCAGGAAATCCATAGGAGGCCAATGCACTACCACTGAGCCACCGGCCAGGGCCTGCCTGTTGAAGTATATTAGTGCTGGTTCACGGTCAGGTGGTGGAGTCGTTGAGCCTGTGAGAACATCTGGGCAGAGCCTGGCCCTGTCAGTTGGCAGCGGGGTCAGAAAACAACCCTCACCCCATGGGCCCTTGTGTAAATTAATTTAACGTTCCCTCTCTGGCGCCTGGGGCACGCTTTGGTGTTTAGAACCGCGTTGGCATTGAATCATAACGAGGCCTGTGTTTGATTTTCAGCAAATATTGACTGAGGTCCCACAGAGGGCTCTCGGAGCTAAATTAGAGGGGCTAGCTCACTAATCATCGGATCCGCGTGCATAATTCCTCAGCTGGGACTCACGCAGCTTTCTGCTGGACGCCTGGCAGTGCGGCGGGACTCTCAGTGGGGGGTGGGATCATGCCCTGAGCCGTCTGTCACAGGAGGGCTCACCCAGCACCTCTCCTGGCCACCTGGAGCGGGGGCAGCCTGGACTCGCCTCTGTTTTTCACAGAAGGGAACCAGGGCTCAGCAGGGATGTGAGTTTTACCCAAAGTCGCAGAGCTGGGCACTGCCAGGCCTCCACGGCCCCAAGCAGACAGCTTGAGCGTGGGAGGACCCTCGGCCCGGATGCCAGCCTGTATTCAGGGAGGGGACAGGGTGCTGGGCCCTGCTCCAGGGTGGGCCAGGGCGAAGTCAGGGCCACAGCTGGAAACCTAGAGCCCCGGACCTGTGTTGGGAGTGAGGATGAAGGCGGCCGTCAGGGCAGGGGTGGGCCGGTCAGCTTCGGGGATGCCCTGGGGACATAGTTCCCTTGTTGGTTTTCAAGACAGAGGGGGGCCAGGGGCGGTCTGGGCCGGTAGGAGAGGCGATGCTTTGGCTCATGTCCAGATACCTGGGTCACGGGGCGCCAGGAGAGCCGGGACCCGGCCTCCACTCGGGGTCCATGTGGGAGCCTATTGGGGCCTGTCTAAAGATGGCTTTGCTGAAGGGTGTCCAGGCCCAGCCCCGCATGGGGAGGCCTAAGCTGAGGCTTGACCACTCCAGGGCCAGAGCCAATAAAGCAGACACCAGCCCTGGCCGGTTGGTTCAGTGGTAGAGCGTCGGCCTGGCGTGGAGAAGTCCCGGGTTTGATTCCCGGCCAGGGCACACAGGAGTAGCGCCCATCTGCTTCTCCACCCCTCCCCCTCTCCTTCCTCTCTGTCTCTCTCTTCCCCTCCCGCAGCCAAGGCTCCATTGGAGCAAAGATGGCCCGGGTGCTGGGGATGGCTCCTCGGCCTCTGCCCCAGGTGCTAGAGTGGCTCTGGTCGCGGCAGAGCGACGCACCGGAGGGGCAGAGCATCGCCCCCTGGTGGGCAGAGCGTCACCCCTGGTGGGCGTGCCGGGTGGATCCCAGTCGGGCGCATGTGGGAGTCTGTCTGACTGTCTCTCCCCGTTTCCAGCTTCAGAAAAATACACACACATACACACACACACACACACACACACACACACACACACAAAACTGGCACCAGCAGTGGGCTGCATAATTTTAAAATCAAACAGGCCTTGCCCTGGCCAGATAGCTTGGTTGGTTAGAGCATTATCCTGGAGTGCAGAGGTTGGCGGTTCGATCCCTGGTCAGGGCACATATAAGAATAGATTGATATTCCTGTCTCTCTCTCGCTCTCTCTTTCTTCCTTTCCTCTCTTGCAAAAATCAGTGAATTTGAAAATAATTTTTTTTTTTTAAATCAAACAGGCCTGGGCATTCACCTATTTCTGCTACTCACTAGCGCGGTGACGTCGGGCAAATTTCCTACCCTCTCTGAGTCTCAGGGCCTCACTTGTAAGATGGAGGGGATGGTCTCACCGTGCACCTGTAAGGGGTCCCTGAACCGACACATCTGAGACCCTCTGCCTCCCGTGCGGCACGGGGCACGTGCCCCATAGACACCAGCATTTGGCACCATTATGCTCGCTGCTGGCTCCTTGACGTTTTCATGACACGGCACGACTGTCACCTCTTCCCTCCTGTCTGCCCGAGAGACGGCACTGTCTCTCTGTGGATCCGGCCGTCTCCTGGCTGAGGACACCTGGGGCGAGGAGGGCTCTTCACGTGGTGCCTGGGGGTGTCTCCATCGATGTGGCCCGTTTCCCTGCCACTGTCGTGGGGCGGAGCTGTCTGAGCGGTGTGCTGCCTGCCTGGGTGATTTGCGGATGCTGTTTTTCTTACTAGCTGGCGTTCTAAGATGCTTAAAGGGGGCAGGCGCCGGGCAGGGCTGGCAAACCGCTACCCGCTGGCTGCGTTCTCGTGCCTGTGAACGTGTGGGGCGGTGAGCGAGGCATTTCAGAGATCACACAGGGCACAAACGTGGTGGTGGTGGGTTCTTCGGTCAAGCCTGTGTACGCAGTGGTCGTCTGTGGGCAAGCAGGTCAAGCAGAGGGCTTCTGATGTTGGATGGCGGGGGATACGTTAGCCGCCAGTCAGCACCCTGTGGCAGGAGCTCCGACCGTGTCCCCTGAGCCCACTCCCCTGGGATCTGACTGGACATCAGGAGATACTGTGGACAGCAGGGGAAATGCCAGCCGTCAGTCAGCACCCTGTGGCAGGAGCTCCGACTGTGTCCCCCGAGCCCGCTCCCCTGGGATCTGACAGTCAGCACCCTGTGGCAGGGAGCTCCGACCGTGTCCCCCGAGCCCGCTCCCCTGGGATCTGACAGTCAGCACCCTGTGGCGGGGGGCTCCGACCGTGTCCCCCGAGCCCACTCCCCTGGGATCTGACAGTCAGCACCCTGTGGCAGGAGCTCCGACCGTGTCCCCCGAGCCCGCTCCCCTGGGATCTGACAGTCAGCACCCTGTGGCAGGGGCTCCGACCGTGTCCCCCGAGCCCGCTCCCCTGGGATCTGACAGTCAGCACCCTGTGGCAGGAGCTCCGACCGTGTCCCCCGAGCCCGCTCTCCTGGGATCTGACAGTCAGCACCCTGTGGCAGGAGCTCCGACCGTGTCCCCCGAGCCCACTCCCCTGGGATCTGACAGTCAGCACCCTGTGGCAGGAGCTCCGACCATGTCCCCTGGGATCTGACAGTCAGCACCCTGTGGCAGGGGCTCCGACCGTGTCCCCCGAGCCTGCTCTCCTGGGATCTGACTGGGACATCAGGAGATGCTGTGGATGGATTCCCGGTGCTGTAGCCAGATGACGCGCCAGCCCTTGACAGAGTGGGAGGTAAAAGTGAAGAGTTGGTCTCCTATCCTGAGGCTCCTTCAAGAGGCTGACGTGGGCCTTGGTGAGGACCACGTGTCCCAGGATTGGGCCCTGATGTCTGGCAGCCATGGGGCTGTGACAGAGACCTTGCAGAACTGGGAGGGGCTTCTCCCGAAAGACACATTGTTCCTCTGGACCAACAGGTGATGGGGTGTCTCCATGATGTCCTGTCTGGCTGCTGCTACCCCACGAGCAGGCTTCTCTTTGAGAAACCTGGGTGTTGAGAGGGTCAGAGAGGAAGGGGCCAGCTGCGTCCACTGCAGAAGCAGCCCACCCTCCTCAGGAGCATGTGGAGTCATCTTTAGATGCCCAGGGGAGACCAGAACCTTGGAGACTTCAGGCCAACCAGAGTCCAGTGTCCAAAGGAAGCCCCATTCCCCCAGTGACATCAAGATTAGTGTGGGGGCTCTCTTCAGTTGGGTGTCCCACTGCAAGAGTTCCTGCAGTGTCTCAGGAGGTGGTCCACACGGGCATCTCCCTGCCTGCTTTCCCCTCACTGGACAGCAGTCTTGGGCCCTGGCTGCCCGTGGGAGAGAGCAGATGCCTTCTGCCCTTGTGGAGGCTGTGTTCTGGGGGGGCGGGGGGAGCGGAGCATGACCAGGGAGAGCTTGCCTACAGAGAGTCACTCACCCCCCAGGGTACACCGTGAAGGAAGTAGCCAGGGTTTATGTGACAGAGAGCCAGGGTGGCGGTGGGGACTAGTTCTGACGAGGAAGTTAGCACAGGCCTTTCTGAGCAGGTGATGTTTCAGCTGAGACTTCTTTGATAGGGAACGCTTGGGAAGAGAGTTCCAAGCAGCTAGAACAGCACGTGCAAGGGTCCTGGGGTGGGATTGAGCTTGGAGATTTTGTGGTCCAGAAAGACCAACATGGCTGGGCGTATAAAAGAAAAGGGAGGAGAGGAGGTGAGGAGGTAGCAGGACTCGGGCCACACCAGGCCTTGTAGGTCACCATAGGGAGAGCACATTTCATCCTCATTCTGGTGGACGTCTGTGGAGGGTTTTAAGCAGGGGAGGGCTATGGTGTGACTTGTCTTCATGAAAGATCACCCTGGCCACTGCGTGGACAGTGCGCTGGAGGGCAGCACCTAGGACTTGGGCTGGAGCCTGCGCCCTGGTTGTGGGAATGGGACAGAGGGTACTGGGAGCCTGGGGTGACAGCAGAGCCCTCGGAGAGAAGAGAACAGAATCGTGTCCTTTCTAGCATGTCCCTGTTTGCTCCCGCCTCTCTCCCTCCTCCTGTCCATCCTCCCTTGTCCTCCACGCCCCTCCTCCACACAGGCTCCAGCCACAGGGCACCCAGCCCAGTGTAAGCATCAGGACATGCCCAGCGCCGGGCAGTGGGTTTCCTCAGCTCCACTGCCTGCTAGTCGCCCCGCACGTTGTCAGAGGGTCGCCCCAGGAAAGTCGCAGGGGTGCAGCGTGGAGCTGACCTCCTGCCTCAGTCATCATGGTCCTCACTCACAATTTGGGTAGTAGCTTCACGTGGCCGCTCGACTCATCACCCGCCGACTTCAGTTGTGCAGCAGTGACAAGCGGCTGAACGGTGATGAAGCAAGAGCCACCTCACTCCCTTCTTGTTAGGAGCCGCCTCGTTAATTCTAGCCTGCAAGGCTGCTGGTATCTTTAGTCAACTCCCCACTCTCCAATCTCTCTCTCTCTCTCTCTCTCTTGGGCTGCTCTTGACTTATAAGCAAATATGAAATTCATGCATTTTTTAATAAGTCCCTGGCTGTATTTTTTTTCTTTGCCACTGAAACATTCATGGAGTTACATAGTCCCTTTAAATAATGTTTATTTATTAGACAGCTCTCGTCTGCACGCTGGGTGCTGTCTGTTCTTACCGACGGGCTGCTGACACTGTCCTGCAGGGGTGTCTGGAGCCACCTTGGGTAATAGAGGAGGGTCCGCTCTGCAGGCAGGGGCCGCTTCTTAGCCATCTCATCTGGGTAAACAGGGTCCCCCCCGGAGCTCCCCGGGGCCGGTCTCTGCCGCGTGCTGTTTCCACGTGTCACTCTGTCCCCCCTCCACACTCGACTCGCGTGTGCCGTGCCCTCCGTGGGTGGTGGCACCTCCCTCCACGCCCGCTTTGCTGCAAGCCGGATGTCGAGGCCGAGAGGAAAAGCCACTCCTGCCAAGATGCCCCGCCCACCCAGCGCTGCTGCCCACACGCTCGTGTCCCTCCCTGTGGTGGCTGTCGTGGCACTCTGTCCACACGCTCGTGTCCCTCCCTGTGGTGGCTGTCCTGGCACTCTGTCCACACGCCTACCCGCACATCCGCACTTCATCCGGTGCCAGGCCGCCTCAGGGCACGGGAGCCGATTGCCTGGCAGAACGCAGTGGGACACCTGTCCCTGTCACGAGGGCTCAAAGTCTCCCTCGTGGCCGGAAGGGACAGCCATCAGTGGACCTGCCTGGGTGGAAAGCCTGGCCTGGTTGTAAGTTCTGTTTGTCCTGTGCCTTCTGGTCCCCAATACGGTTTCCGGGGTGGGCATGGACCTGAGGCCAGGACCTCCTGCCGTCCAGCCTGGAGTTCTCAGCAAAGGTGTGTGCCCAGTTCTGAGGCCGGGGCACCATGCCACCTCCACGGAGCTCCCTGGTCCCAGGGGTGCAGGGCACATAGGTGGCATGTGGACAGGGACACAGAGAGCTTCCCGCTGCTCCTGTGGGGACATCACAGGAGCTTTTGGAAGTGGCACTGAGGGAGCCTGTGAACAAAGACACTGGGGGTGTGGAAGAGCCCTGCCTGGGTCCCTGCTGCCAACCCCCTGGGGTCCCTGCGCTGTCCCCCCATCCCTGGGCCAAGGCTTTCTCCTCCGCGCCACAGAAGCAGCAAACCTCCCATTCGACAGGAAGTGGTTCTGCGATGGTGAATAAAGCCGCTGATAAGTGTGAGTGGCGGGAGCAGGCTGACACTCGCGGCTGCGGCCGATGCCCTCTCTGCTCGTTTGCAAGCCGGGTGATTGCCGTGCCGGGGTCCTGCTGGATGGCCGGGGGCCAGGCTCCCTGCCTGGCTGTCCCCCCCCCCGCCCCACTCTCCCAGCCCCAGAAGCCCAGCATGCTCACACACGTGCAAGGCAGATCGGATAAAGAGTGATTAGAACCCAAATGCCCAGTGAAGGCTTAGAGGGGTTTATCTGCCTTTTAATGGAATTGCGAAGCAAGGAGTGAAATGTTTACTGTTTGCAGTTGAGCCAGGACTGAGCATCCCATCAAACAAAGAGGCCGGTTTGATCCATCACGGCCTTTCTCACGAGGGGGCCAGTGGCTGCATTCCCAGCCGCTCCGTGAGGCAGAGCCTAGAAAACCCGCCGCCTGCTGGACCGCACACGTCCAGGCTGTGCTCCCCCTGCACGCGCGGCTCTGCGCTGGGCTCAGCGGTCTGGGGGCGGGGACCGGGAGAGGACGGACATCTCCCCTAGGACATCACCAGCACCCCAGGAGACCCTGCTGGACCGCGCTCGTCCAGGTTGTGCTCCCCCTGCACGCACGGCTCTGCGCTGGGCGCAGAGGTCTGGGGACGGGGACCGGGAGAGGACGGACATCTCCCCTAGGACATCACCAGCACCCCAGGAGACCCTGCTGGACCGCGCTCGTCCAGGTTGTGCTCCCCCTGCACACACGGCTCTGCGCTGGGCGCAGAGGTCTGGGGACGGGGACCGGGAGAGGACGGACATCTCCCCTTAGACATCACCAGCACCCCAGGAGACCCTGCTGGACCGTGCACGTCCAGGCTGTGCCCCCCCTGCACGCGCGGCTCTGCGCTGGGCGCAGTGGTCTGGGGGCGGGGACCGGGAGAGGACAGACATCTCCCCTTGGACATCACCAACACCCCAGGAGACCCTGCTGGACCGTGCACGTCCAGGCTGTGCCCCCCCTGCACGCACGGCTCTGCGCTGGGCTCAGTGGTCTGGGGGCGGGGACCGGGAGAGGACGGACATCTCCCCTTGGACATCACCAGCACCCCAGGAGACCCTGCAGGGGGCGCTCACTCCCTGGGGGGCCTCGGGGCTTAGTCCTCTCCGCCTCGGCGTGTTGTGGGAACCCCTCTTTTTGGTAGACCAGAGAAGGCTGCAAGGGGAGCCCAGGGTCAGGGAGGGCCAGACAAGGAGAAGGGACTGTCTCATGGCCTGGGTGTGGGTGAGGTCACCTGCAACTCCAGAAGTGGCCGACTGAAAGTTCTCGGTCCCTGACATGGAGATCTCAGAGCTCCAGGAAGACCAGTGCCAGGGGCCGGTCACCTCCCTGCCCACAGCGGAGATGATGAAGTCAGAAAGGGGCCTGCAGGGCCCCGCGAGCTGGTACCCTCTGGGGTCGGCCACCGTGGAGGCCGCGTGGGGCCAGTTGGTGGGAGGGCTTCCCTGCAGAGTGTCGGCAAGGTGAGCGCGGAGGGCTGCCTCAGGCGTCCCTTCACCTGCGGGGACCTGGAGGACTCGGGCTCCCCCACTAGGAAGTGCCAGCCTAGCTGCGGAGGGCTGGGGAGCTGTCCACGGACCTGGTGCTGAAGACGGTCAACATTTCCGCATCGTCAGGGAATCCGGCTGCGCTGCACCAGGACTGGTGACACGGCCCAGCGCCCGTGCAGTGCTGGCACTCGTGGTCTGTGGATCAGGGAGATCCTCACCGTTGAGTTGGAAGTTTCTGAAGTCGGAATAGCATTTCTGGACTTGTAGCGAGAGCAAGAGCTTGTCCTCTCCCGACTCTGCAGAGCAAGGAGGTTGGTGACAGGGGGTGGGCTGGTGCTTATTGCCACAAACTGCTCGCAGCCAACACCGCCGGCCTCCGTGGCAGGCAGCTGGAAGCACACGTTCTTGCCCAGGCATCGTGGGTTGACCAGGTGCCTCAGCTGCCCTGAGATGGGCCGGGCAGGGCTCACTCAGCTGACCTGAGAGGGGCCGGGCAGGGCTCACTCAGCTGACCTGAGATGGGCCGGGCAGGGCTCACTCAGCTGACCTGAGATGGGCCGGGCAGGGCTCACTCAGCTGACCTGAGATGGGCCGGGCAGGGCTCACTCAGCTGCCCTGAGATGGGCCGGGCAGGGCTCACTCAGCTGACCTGAGATGGGCCGGGCAGGGCTCACTCAGCTGACCTGAGATGGGCCGGGCAGGGCTCACTCAGCTGACCTGAGATGGTCCGGGCAGGGCTCACTCAGCTGACCTGAGATGGGCCGGGCAGGGCTCACTCAGCTGACCTGAGATGGGCTGGGCAGGGCTCACTCAGCTGCCCGCAGGCACTTTCGGTTAGCCGCTTGGCTTTGCTGGTCTTCACCCCTGAAATCCTCCCTCGTCTGGCCCTCGTCTGGGGCCACGGAGCCAGCCTGGCTCTGTTCCACCTGGGAAGAGGCTTGTTCTCCTGGCACAAAGGGGTGGGAGCCTGGCTTCTGGCTTTGAGGGGCGCGTGTCACTTCTACTGCATTCTCTTGGCAAAGCAAACCGCAAGGCCAGGCTGCACAAGGCCAGCTCACCTCCAGATGGGCCGCACGGCAAGGAGCCTGGAGGCAGGGCGGGTGAGGCATTGTGGCCATTCCTGCCATCAGTCCGGCACAGGGGACCCTGTCACAGGCCAGGCACCGAGGACCGGCTTGCTGCCTGGGTGAGACTCTCTGGGTGCTGTAGCCAGAACCTTCCCTCTGAACTGTCTTCCTCCTTCCCAAGGTCTTCCCAAGCCAGCCCACAGACCCCACCCCTGCAAGGCGCAGTCTTCACAGACCCTGGCTCACTCCTGAGATCCCGCCCAGATGCCAGGAGTCTTCCGGAAGGTGCTGGCCAGAGGCAGCTTCCCTTTGCTGTCCCTCTTCCCAGCCTCCCTCATGGGGTCACCCATGGGCCTCCTTCAGTGCGTCACCTTCCCATCCGCTACCTCACCTGCCGGGAGAGGCTACCGTCTATCGGGCCCTCACCCCGAATCAGGCACCGATGCGTCCTCTGCCTCCACCACTGGGCTCAGTTCCCACAGCCAGCCGGGGAGGTGGTCCCCATCACCCCCTTGTTCAAAGGAGGCACGGGGGCTCAGAGAGGGTAAGCCACATCTCCTGCAGCGGGGCGAGCAGAGCCAGGTCCACTGAGCATGTCCTACACCCTTCCCACAGACCGGGTGACCAAGATCCTCCCAGCCTGGTCACACAGCTCCCCCTGCTCCAGCCCGGCAGTGGTCTGGCAGACAGACGCTGAAGTTTTTCTTTTTTCTTTTTTCCCTTCAAGTTTCCATCTGCTCACACAGCTCCCGGATTGATGCACGTTCAGGCGCCATCTGTGACTGCAACCCCACTTTCAAATCCAAAGGCGTTCTTCCTTTTCGTACTTAACATGCACGGCGGCGTGGTGACCCTGCCCCAGTGACTCACGCTGCAGGGCCAGCGTCGGGGGGCCTCCGAGGGGGCTGTTCTCTGAGGAGGGAGGCATTGAGCTGCACAGGGAATTTTGTTTTTCTGACGGGCTGTTGCTTCTGGCTGACATTTCTGTGGGCTTCCGTCTGCTGGCTGCCCATCACACCTTCTCTTTGTTGCCTCGACTAGGAGCAGGCAAAGGCCACCGTCAGCGGGCTGCCGTACGAGGGTGGGTGCGCATCGGTGAGCACCTGCACCCCATTGTTCACATCTGTGCAAGCTCTTCTCACTCACCTGGGAGGCCTCCGTGGCCGCAGTCACACAACTTGGGGCTTGGGGCATTCTAAGCCAGGCAGCTGGGCCCAGGGGTCCCTCTGCTCCTGTGACATCCGGCGGGTGGGCAGGGCACTGGCTTGGAAATTGGAGAGACCAGGGTAACAGGTTCCTAGCTATGTGACGCTGCACAAGGTTGTTCCATGTGGGCTATTTCTCTCCTATCCTGCCCTTGGAGGCAAACTCCTGCTTTCCCTTCAAGATCCAGACGTCAGGCATCACCTCCTCTTGGAAGCCCTCCAGATTTCCCCAGGCATTCTGCCCCGCATGCTCCACAGGCCCCCATGCGTGGACTGTGCCTCTCTTCTCTGTGTGCCCTCAGAGTCGGGGCTGTCTGAGGGCTCACAGGGTTGGCAGAATCGAAAGTTGGACAGGAGGGCTGATCACCATCTCGTAGCAGCAGGGGCCGCCTGACTCCCACCCACCATGTGCTCCCCTGCGGGATCCAGGGCCCCTTCTGCCAGCCCGCAGCACAGACATGTGCCTGCCCTCCAGCTGAGTGGGCTCTCCTGTGCTGGTGGGCCACAAGCATCTGGATGTCCTAGCCCGCACTGGTCAGCTCTGCAGGGCTTAACGACTCCAGGAGGAAGGTCAAGACATGCATTTTCTCTTCTTTTTAAAATTTTTTATTTTTTTTTTATTTTTCTGAAGTTAGAAGAGGGAGGCAGTCAGACAGACTCCCGCATGTGCCTGACCAGGATCCACCCGGCATGTCCACCAGGGGGCGATGCTCTGCCCATCTGGGGTGTTGCTTCGTTGCTCAGCAACCAAACTCTTCTTAGCACCTGAGGCAGAGGCCATGGAGCCATCTTCAGAGCCCGGGCCAACTTTGCTCCAATGGAACCTTGGCTGTGTGGAGGGGAAGAGACAGAGAGGAAGGAGAGGGGGAAGGGTGGAGAAGCAGGGCTGCATTTTCTCTTAATTAGAAACTAACAACCCTCCCCCTCCTTCCTCTCTGTCTTTCTCTTCCCCTCCCGCAGCCAAGGCTCCATTGGAGCAAAGATGGCCCGGGCGCTGGGGATGGCTCCTTGGCCTCTGCCCCAGGCGCTAGAGTGGCTCTGGTCGCGGCAGAGCGACGCCCCAGAGGGGCAGAGCATCGCCCCCTGGTGGGCAGAGCTTTGCACCTGGTGGGCGTGCCGGGTGGATCCCGGTCGGGCGCATGCGGGAGTCTGTCTGTCTCTCCCCGTTTCCAGCTTCAGAGAAAATACAAAAATAAAAAGAAAAAAAAAAAAAGAAGAAACTAACGAGCCATGGTCCTCAGCTGGTTGGTTGGCGCTGTTGGGGCATGTCCTGTCAGCCTGAGGCTCGCCTGTGGCTGGCTGTGGCAGGGCTTCTGGGTGGAGTGGGGGGAGGGTCCTGCCTGCCGATTGCCCACCCCACCTCCAGTGCCCACAGATCGCCTGCAGCCGAGCCCCTTGGAGGGGCCTCTAAGGCCTGAGCAAGAGCAGGGTCCGGCCCCAGGGCGGGGCAGCCCTTCCTGTTCTCCCTGCCCGTTGCCTCTCCCTCCGGTCATTGCCTCGCGCCTCGGGCTGGACTCTGCCTGGAGCCTCTTCCTCAGTCTCACACAACCAGATCTCCATAACGGGGACTCGGGCACCTTGCCGTGGCCTCTACAGGGGGGCCCACGCCTGCGCTCCACCACCCCTCCCCCGCCCAAGAAGTGAAGCCACCAAATCTGAAGACGTCGATGTTCCAGGATGTTGGTCTGACAGGGCCCGGGAGACAGTGCAGCCCCCTCCGGGGCGCTGAGGAGGAAGGGCAAACGCCGAGAGGTCTAGACCCACGTCGGGGCCGTTCGAACTGCGCCCTCCCCCTCACTGGGGCCTCAGTTTCCCCCTGAATATGGCGATGGTGTTCAGCCAGGTGGCTGCTATGAGCCTTTTCATCTGTGATGTGCTTGTGTTCATAAAAAACGCTATTTAAAAAACAAACAAAGAAAAAAAAAGAGGGAGAGAAAGAAACAGGATACAGCTTCGTCAGTCATCATCTTCCAAGCTTTTTGTGTATTTTTTCATCAGAAGACAAAAATGTGATTAGACCATATGTTGGGCTAATTGTTCCCCAAAACAGAAATTAAACATGTAAACACGTTTGCAAGAGGAGAGAGCAGAGCGAAGGAGATGGTGGGGAGCAGGGTGCCTCCTGGGGCCCCTGGGCACTGCCCCTGGGGGCGGGGGCCCCACACGGGGGGGGGGATGTGCGTTTGTGGGGGTCCAGTTTTGAGGATGGTCAAGGTGCATGGGGCCAACATTCATTTCCACTCGCTGATTCATTCTAGAGACAGGAGCCGAGCGTTCAAACCAGGCAGGCCCAGAGCGGGGTGCTGGAGAAGGCGTGACCAGGGGCTCCCCACGGAGCCCACGGGCCAGCTGGAGAGACAGGCCAGGCACCAGGGGATTGCCTCTCTGAGTGACAAGGGAGGACGGGAAGGAATGTGCCTCTGGGAGGGCAGGGGGTGGCCAGGCGGTGAGGAGGGGTGCGGTGTTTCTGGAGGACAGAGGGGCACGCGTGAAGGTCAGGGTGGGACAGGTGGCCCCTGAGGGCTGTGAGCTCTGTCGGGCTGTTGTATCAGGAGGTGAGAGATCTCCGGGGAGAGCAGCATGGTGGGGCTGGAGATGCGGGTGGCAGGGAGGTGACAGTCCCCCGTGTTTGCTTCAGGGCTCTGTGCCCTCCCCTGATGACTGTCAGGTCCGTGAGGATGGGCTGGTTCCCACGGCTGACCCCGCTGACCCCGGTCCGTGAGGATGGGTTGGTTCCCACGGCTGACCCCGCTGACCCAGGAAGGGCTGCCAGCTGGCTGCCTCGGGAACGGTCCACACTCCGACTTCTCATCTCCTAGCTGGAGCCCAGCCTGTGCAGGAAGTCAACAGGTGCTCCAGGAATGACCTCGGTCCCTGAGGACCAAGCCCTGGGCGCCACAGAGGGCTTTGAGTCCAGCCTTCTGGGTATGGAAGGGAAACCATGGCAACAGAGGTAGGATTGGGAGCCATGCACAGGGTCTCCTGACAGCATGCCCGCTCTCCTCCGAGCACTGGGCAGCGACCCATACCCTCTGGTGCAAGGTGGCTGTGACATTTCACGGAGGGTACTGAGAAGGGGGCAGCCTTCCTCTCTGGCCCAGGATAAAGGGACCTTCCCAGATAAGTGGGCCTGGCATCGGCAGGTGCTACACCAGAGGGAACACAGACAAGAGACAGGTGCCTGCTGGGCCCATGGGGGGGGGGGAAGGGCTGGAGAAGGGGCTAGGGACAAACTTGGTGACTATCAGACCTCGGGGACAGGTGACCAGGCAGCCGAGCTAGGGCAGTGCAGACAGAAGACCCTGGGAGCGGGGGCTGCCTGCCAGGCTGGGCTGTGTCTCTCTGCCCCTCCCCCCCCCCATGAATGCAGCCCCACCGCCCTGCACTGCGCAGCCGCGGCCCAGGGAAGGAGGCTGACGGGTGCTCTCCAATACAGTTTGGTTGAAAGAATGAGCTTCATTAGGCATTTACGCCCGGGGTGGTGAGTCCAAGGTCTGCTGGCTTTCGGCGTGCAATCCAGCGTGCTGTTGAACACCGTCCACAGAGCGACGGTCAGGTAGCTGAACAGTGCGGGAGCAGAAGGCCCCATTGTTAGCCTTGACCTTTCCCGCCCACCTCACAGGTGAGTGCGGGAGGCCACTCCCCGGACCCGGCAGGGCCCCCAGGGACACTTCACCGTGCAGGGCACCCTCCCGGACCCGGCAGGGCCCCCAGGGACACTTAGGGCACCCTCCCGGACCCGGCAGAGCCCCCAGGGACACTTCACCGCGCAGGGCACCCTCCCGGACCCGGCAGGGCCCCCAGGGACACTTTACCGCGCAGGGCATCCTCCCGGACCCGGCAGGGCCCCCAGGAACACTTAGGGCACCCTCCCGGACCCGGCAGGGCCCCCAGGGACACTTCACCGCGCAGGGCACCCTCCCGGACCCGGCAGGGCCCCCAGGGACACTTCACCGCGCAGGGCACCCTCCCGGACCTGGGCAGGGCCCCCAGGGACACTTCACCGCGCAGGGCACCCTCCCGGACCCGGCAGGGCCCCCAGGGACACTTTACCGCGCAGGGCATCCTCCCGGACCCGGCAGGGCCCCCAGGAACACTTAGGGCACCCTCCCGGACCTGGCAGGACCCCCAGGGACACTTCACCACGCAGGGCACCCTCCCGGACCCAGCAGGACCCCCAGGGACACTTAGGGCACCCTCCCGGACCCGGCAGGGCCCCCAGGGACACTTCACCACGCAGGGCACCCTCCCGGACCTGGCAGGACCCCCAGGGACACTTCACCCTCCCGGACCTGGCAGGACCCCCAGGGACACTTCACCCTCCCGGACCTGGCAGGACCCCCAGGGACACTTCACCACGCAGGGCATCCTCCCGGACCCGGCAGGACCCCCAGGGACACTTCACCCTCCCGGACCCAGCAGGGCCCCCAGGGACACTTCACCACACAGGGCATCCTCCCGGACCCGGCAGGGCCCCCAGGGACACTTAGGGCACCCTCCCGGACCCGGCAGGGCCCCCAGGGACACTTCACCGCGCAGGGCATCCTCCCGGACCCGGCAGGGCCCCCAGGGACACTTCACCGCGCAGGGCACCCTCCCGGACCCGGCAGGGCCCCCAGGGACACTTCACCGCGCAGGGCACCCTCCCGGACCCGGCAGGGCCCCCAGGGACACTTCACCCTCCTGGACCCGGCAGGGCCCCCAGGGACACTTAGGGCACCCTCCCGGACCCGGCAGGGTCCCCAGGGACACTTCACCACGCAGGGCACCCTCCCGGACCCGGCAGGGCCCCCAGGGACACTTAGGGCACCCTCCCGGACCCGGCAGGGCCCCCAGGGACACTTCACCGCGCAGGGCACCCTCCCGGACCCGGCAGGGCCCCCAGGGACACTTTACCGCGCAGGGCATCCTCCCGGACCCGGCAGGGCCCCCAGGAACACTTAGGGCACCCTCCCGGACCCGGCAGGGCCCCCAGGGACACTTCACCGCGCAGGGCACCCTCCCGGACCCGGCAGGGCCCCCAGGGACACTTCACCGCGCAGGGCACCCTCCCGGACCCGGCAGGGCCCCCAGGGACACTTCACCGCGCAGGGCACCCTCCCGGACCCGGCAGGGCCCCCAGGGACACTTCACCCTCCCGGACCCGGCAGGGCCCCCAGGGACACTTAGGGCACCCTCCCGGACCCGGCAGGGTCCCCAGGGACACTTCACCGCGCAGGGCATCCTCCCGGACCCGGCAGGGCCCCCAGGGACACTTAGGGCACCCTCCCGGACCCGGCAGGGCCCCCAGGGACACTTAGGGCACCCTCCCGGACCCGGCAGGGCCCCCAGGGACACTTCACCGCGCAGGGCATCCTCCCGGACCCGGCAGGGCCCCCAGGGACACTTAGGGCACCCTCCCGGACCCGGCAGGGCCCCCAGGGACACTTCACCACCAGGGCACCCTCCCTCGAAGCCAGCCTCATCCCAGGACTGGGGGACGGTCCAGGCCCCCAGCCGCACTCGAGGGCCTCCCAGAAGGTCCGTCTGGAATGGCCTGCATCACTGTGTGATGGGCAAGTGGGGTCCGAGGTCAGGCAGGTAAAGCTGCTCGGTGACCTCACAGCACACCCAGCCCTGTCCCCTCCACAGGCAGGAGCCCTGACCCAGGCGTGTCCACCACTGTCCAGGACCAGGGCCATGAGTGTGCAGCTTGCTGGGCTCAGGCAGGTAAGCCTCACTCAGGGCATCTTGGCCGGGGGCTGCAGGGGACCCTGGAGGATTCCCAGGGCTTGACCCCCCCAATCCCTTCTCTGTCTGCTCCTGCCCCCCTTCCCGGCCTCTCTCCTCTGTCTCCGTCTCCCGATGTGGGGAGCACGTGCCTCCTCCTCCTCCCGGTCATCTCAGGAGACGGGTCTGCTGTGTGGGAGGGACCAGCGTGGGGACTCTGGAGACGGGTTCGCTGTGTGGGAGGGACCAGCGTGGGGACTCGGGAGACGGGTCTGCTGAGTGGGAGGGACCAGCGTGGGGACTCGGGAGACGGGTCTGCTCAGTGGGAGGGACCAGCGTGGGGACTCGGGAGACGGGTCTGCTCAGTGGGAGGGACCAGCGTGGGGACTCGGGAGACGGGTCTGCTCAGTGGGAGGGACCAGCGTGGGGACTCAGGGGACGGGTCTGCTGTGTGGGAGGGACCAGCGTGGGGACTCAGGAGACGGGTCTGCTCAGTGGGAGGGACCAGCGTGGGGACTCGGGAGACGGGTCTGCCGTGTGGGAGGGACCAGCGTGGGGACTCGGGAGACGGGTCTGCTGAGTGGGAGGGGCCAGCGTGGGGACTCGGGAGACGGGTCTGCTGTGTGGGAGGGACCAGCGTGGGGACTCGGGAGACGGGTCTGCTGAGTGGGAGGGACCAGCGTGGGGACTCAGGAGACGGGTTCACTGTGTGGGAGGGGCCAGCGTGGGGACTCGGGAGACGGGTCTGCTGTGTGGGAGGGACCAGCGTGGGGACTCAGCTTGTGCTTTGGTTCTGCTGGTTTCTCTCTGACTCCGGAGTCTCGGGGTCTGGCCGGGGGCGCCGGCTGGGTGCTGGGGCTGGAGGGTGAGGTGCAGCCGGGAATGAGGAAGCCACTCTCAGGGCAGGGGAAGGGAGGGGGCCCTGCTCCTGACCTCCCGGTGCTCCCGGCCCTGGGAGGCCCTCCTCTCGCTGGGCCCACCCTGGTGGTCGTGCGCAGACACACGGGCATCTCCCCGGCCGTTCCCAGCCACTGCAGCCTGGGGCTTTCACTGGCCCCTCCGGTCTGGTCACGCTTTGCGAGCATTTTAGAAATCTGGCATTTTGGGGGAGAACACAGCACCCCATTTCTAAAAGCAGTCCTCCCTGAGGCACCACCCAGGACGGCAGCCCCGTCGCACCGCCTCGCAGGGAAAATCCCAGCGGGTAAGTCGCACCTCTCTGGGCAGACGGCTGGCCGGGCCCCTCCTGCCTCTGTCTGATGGGTTTTGATGCGATCAGAGAAGCAGCCTGTCGGATCCAGAGACCGATAGATGAGGAAAAGCAATCCTCAAACACAAAACAGTGATCGCAGATGCATTTCTCCATAAGAGACTGAGCAGATGTCGATCCCTGGGCCGGTGGGGACAAAACCCCGTGTGCCGGTGCCTTTCAGCAAGAGCCCCTCCGTGGGGCGCCCCCCCACCCCACGCCAGCCTCTGCCCCTGGGGACTGGCTTGGAGAGCAGCCACAAGCCCTGGGGACCCAGCGGAGGACAAACCTGGTGGTGTCCTAGATTCAGAATGGATCCCTGTGCCCAGAGAACAGCAGAGCCCGCAGAGTGGGTCTCTGTCCACCGAGAGGTTCCTCCTGCTCCAACCCCCTCCATCTCGACTCCCCTCTTATCTCTGCTCCCTCCCTTCTTCCCTTTCTCTGAAAGGAGGAGAGAAACATGGACCGGACCTGTAACAGTGCACCTGGACAAGGTCTGCACCCCCGTGCGGCCTGGCGGGGTTCTCTCTGGGCGGGGGGCTGCCCAACACTTCCGTGGCTTACCAGACCGGGCGCGTGGGTGCGGTGGGACCACCGCTTAGGGAGACTCCCTGGGCCGCGCTGCTGAGGATGCCTCCCCCACCCGGGCATGTCCTTCTCCCTGTCACCTGCTCGGGGCATGTCCTTCTCCCTAGCACCTGCTCGAGTCAGCGCAGCGCACTCCCAGCTGGGCACCGCCTGTCTGCAGGCTCAGGAGCCTGACTACCCCCTGCTTCCTGTGTCCCTGGGGCTGGAGGTGAGCGTGTCTGTGAAGTCCTGCAGGTGTTCTAAGAGCGAGGCCGGGAGAGCGTCCTGAGGCCTGTTCCGGAAGTCCCTGCAGCCTGGTCCTGTTCCGGAAGTCCCTGCAGCCTGGTCCTGTTCCGGAAGTCCCTGCAGCCTGGTCGGGAGCTGGCTAGCCCTCAGGCTGGTTCACGGGAGCGCCTGAGTGGCAGCTGCAGGAACCAAGGAGGCTCGCGGGTGTGCAGAGAGCTCCCGCCCCCGAGGCCTGCTCAGTGGTCGGGTGGGGGGAGAGGGAGGAGCCACACCTGCTGATCCATCGGCTCCGGGCGAGTCCCACGGCTGCCCCTCCAACCACCTCCACCCCCAACCCTCCCTGGGCATGTGTGTCCGGTGGGGGCTCTTCTGCCCCCATGCAGGCCCAACACTGCCCGCAGGAGCAGGGCTTGTTAGTTGTGGGAAGCCTCTGAAAGGCCGGAGGTGGGAAGGAGGTGGAGAGCATCCTACTTACCTGGTCTCAGAGCCAGGTCAGCCCCCTGCCTACCCCCCAGTGTGACCACCCTTGTTTTCTCATCTGCACGATGGGGACGCTAAGCGCTGTGTAATTGGATTTCAGATACAGATGTCAGGCCCAGAGAAGATTCTTTGAAGATGCTCATGTTGCCCTATTAGTGGTGGCACCCTGAATGTCTGGAGTTGGCCCTGGGGGGGGCACTGGAGGGGATGAAATAACCTCCCCGGGCATCCTTCTGTTGCATCTTGAGCCAGAAACAAAAGCAGGAGCAGACCCAACTTCTGGGGACCTGAGTCTGCAGGTCACCCAGCTCTGTTTGTTGTCATTGTTAATAGTGCATAATCATAGGCCCTGGCCGGTTGGCTTAGTAACAGAGCGTTGCCCTGGTGTGTGGAAGTCCCAGGTTCAATTCCCAGCCAGGGCACACAGGAGAAGCTCCCATCTGCTTCTCCACCCTTCCCCCTCTCCTTTCTCTCTATCTCTCTCTTCCCCTCCTGCAACCAAGGCTCTATTGGAGCAAAGTTGGCCCGGGCACTGAGGATGGCTCCATGGCCTCCACCCAGGCACTAGAATGGCTCCAATTGCAGCAGAGCAATGCCCCAGATGGGCAGAGCATCACCCCCTGGTGGGCATGCTGGGTGGATCCCGGTGGGGCACATGCGGGAGTCCGTCTCTCTGCTTCCCTGCTTCTCACTTCAGAAAAATACAAAAAAAAATAGTGCATAATCACAGCGATTATGAATAATAACAGTGACCATAGCCACCAGTAGCCGGGAGCTTGCTCTGTGTCAGCCCCGGAGTCAGTGCTGAGCCATACGTGTGCCTGTAATCCACTCCCTTTTCTGTGGTCCTTCCAACCTCCCATCTTATAAAGGACAATGCGGAGCCATCTCTCTGTGCCTGTGTGTGTGTTTGATTACATTATTTGTGAGATAAAATCAGAAGCGTGTGTGTGACGTGGTGGGAGAGCACAGGGTTGGCAGTCATGGGTTTGGGGTTCAGGCACACTGGTGCCACCCTAGCACCCCAGGAACGCAGGCAAGTTGTTTTCCTGGACTGTCACCGAGCGCACTCTAGCTGTTAGCTGAGGTGTGTGAGAATTCAGGAAGGAAGCCACAACTGGACATGGAGCTGGGAAAACCAGCCAAGGGGGCACTGGTCTTCCCCCCACACCAGGTCAATGACCCCAAACAGAAAGACATCAATTACCCCCAACCAAGAAACCTCCATCTATTAATCCAGAGAGGAAGAGGGGTACCTTATATTCCCAAACAGGAAGTGCAAGTACTTGACCACCCCAGCAGGAGGAAGATTTTCCCTTTGCCCAGCAACAAGCCCAGCCAATGGAAACACTCGCAGCTCAGCCAATGAGAAGCCCTCATCGCCTGAACTTTTCCCCTCCTCCCATGCACTTTCACTTTTATCCTCGAGATGCCTGCTTGTCCCGCCCTCCTTTCTACCAAAGCCTTCCACCTTGCACAGCCTGGGGAGGGAGTATGTCTCTGCTGGCGGGATGAGATGCTGCCCCATTCATGGCTATGTTTAATAAAGATGGTGAACCTTCAACTCGCTCAGCTCACTTTCGTGTATTGGCAGGTGCTTTTCACGTCCCCAGAATGCCTCTGCACGTGGTCCTTCTCTACCCAGGTTCTGTGATCGCCCACATGCACCGGGCAGACCCAGACCCCAAGGGGAGGGTCCCGGTGCTCTGGTGTACCACGCGGCGGCCCTGGTCATCCGTCAGCCGCTTGCTGGGCAGGCGGACTTTTGGGTCAAGAAGCCCATTAAATGGTGAGATGATACTCATTCATCACTGCTTCTTCCTTTCTGGACACAGATGGGTGCCATCACCTCTGACAGCCTCAGCAGGCTAAGGCCATTGCTGCTGAGCCCAGGGAGTGTCCCTGGAGCTCAGCACTGCTGGTTTTTGGTGTGAAGCACTGTTTTCAGAGGGCCATTGCAGATCTCGTTAGGGCTGAAACTTGAGAGAGGTTGGCTGCCTTTGGAGATAAAGATTTGAATAACATTTCTGATTTTTTTTTTCTCCCAAGCCTTTCTGGGGTCTCTGATGGGGTCAGGGGTCAGGCAGGCCCTGGGTGGAGTCAGGGTGCCCTGTGGGAGGAGGGGATCCTCTTGGAACCTGCTCATTTTTTTCTGTGCACACCGGCTGCCCTGAGCGTCTGGGCTCTCCCAGTTGGGCCATTTGCCGAAGCTGGCCACTGCCCACTCTGCTCGGGGGGTGTGGGTACGTGGCATCTCCTCCAGGGAGGCAGTGATTTCTGACCTGAGAGACCTTTGAGCAGCCCACCCGGCGAGCCGGCACTGTAGTTAGAGTGGAACACTGCGCCGTGTTCTCTCTAATTGGACTGTGTGCTTCTGCCCCCCCACACCCCCCCCACCCCTGTCTCCCCGGGTCTCCTTCTCCAAGTCTGGTTCAGGGGCTTGATTCTTGGTCCTGCTTCTCTATTCCTATCTACCTGTCTGTCTGTCCACCTGGAGGCCTGCCTCTCTGTGTCCGTTGGACCCCTTGCTCTCTCTCTCTGTCTGGAACCACTGACACCCCGCCCCCATTTTCTGTCTTCTCCCTTTACCTCGCTCTCTCCTATCTGTTGTGTTGTTCACTTAACAAACCCTCGTTCTGACCGTGGTCAGGCATGGCTCTGTGTACCTCCCACCTATTATATTAAGTCATGTTGCCCTCATAAAGGGCCCAGGGAGGAGAGAGTACTGTGACCGTATTCATCCTACAGTTGGGGAAACTGAGGCACAGAAAGGTTAGTGGCTCACTGGATGTCACAAATCAGGGAAGTGACAGTGCTGGGGCTTGAAACGCTCCAGAGTCCAGCTTTCTCCCTCGTGTTGTTCGGGGCGGGGGTGGGGGGACCACATGGTGGAGATGCTCCCCGTGCCTGGCCGTCCGGACTCGGGGCTGCTGCCCTGCTTTGCCCTGGGGTTTGTCTCTGGACCCTCCTGGCCCCTCTACACATCTCACTCTGAGAGGCACTGTCTGCCCGGCTGGGCATGAGCCCCAGCCCCTGTGGTAGTTCGAGTGGCCTCAGCAGAGCTGGGGTCCCTGGGGTATCAGGGCAGGCAGCCGCCAAGAGGAGAGAAGCCCCACCCCATTCCTGCCAGCTCTCCAGTCAACATGCATGTGTGGGAGGGGCCTCAGCCAGAGCAGAGGATCCCGCCCCCTTCCCGTGGGTCCTCCCAGGCCCTGGCCCCACGGAGCACGTCCTGAAGTAGAAGCTATAAACCCTCGTGTGAAGATAAAAAGAAAGGCCGGGGCACTAACACCACCGGCTCCAGGTCATCCCAGTGACACCTGCTGGGGCCGTGCCCCCCATCCAGGGCTCAGTGCCCCTCTCGGCCACATCATGGGCTATGCGAGCTGGCGTCATCGTCTGGTAGATCGATGCTCTGACCAGCACCCCCAAATCATTGTGGCTCAACCCTGTGAAAGCACACTCACAACACCTGAGACCAGCACACACGGGCGTCCCTGGTCAGGAAAGGGCTCCTGGCCGTCCTGTGTGTCGGCACTCACTGGGCGGGGGACTTCTGAAGGCGTGGGTCCCACCCCCTCCTCCTTTCCACGTGGGAGGTGTCTGGACACTGTTTGCTGACATGGTTGACTCAAATGTCTGCCCCTCATAATGGGAGGCCTGTGAGGGCACTGTGAGTGTTGGCAGGCTTGCCTGGCAGTGCCGACTCCGTGCCCAGTGCCTAGATGATGGATCTGCCATTGTCCGTGCGGATGAGAGGCTGGGCCGCCTCCAGCAGTCTTGGCCGGGGGCCTGGGCTCAGCACAAATGCAATCTCTCTCGCTCCCGGGCTCCTGGCATCCCGCGCCCGCGTTGCAGGGAGTGGACAGGGATGCAGCCATGCACACCACGGCCCGGACATGCCTCGGGGAAGCCAGTGGGCAGCGGCCCCAGCTGCCAGCGAGTCCTGCCATGGTCCTCAGGGCACAGGCCACAGCTCGGGCTCCGGCCCTGCACTGGCATGACGTGTTTGCCTCAGTGCTTGGGGACACTTTGGTGTTGGTGGACCTGGCAGCAGGGACGTCTCAGCTCAGTTGCGCTCCTTTGAAATTGGACGGTGACCCTGAGTCCTGGACGAGTTCTGCGCCATGGCGGCCCCCCCAGACCCCCCAGGCCCTGCTCAGCTAAGGGCTGTGGATGTGTGACTGTCCCTGGGCCGTGTGGACAATAGGTGGGTCACTGCACGGGAAGACGTGAGGCCGCAGGACGGCCTGCCAGGTAAGCCTTGTCTGCTCGGGGCCTCCTGTCGTCAGCTGTGCCGTCCCCGGAGGGCTCCGGTGGGCTCTGCACATGGACGGAGGTGAGGGGCACAGACGTAGCCGCCGTGAGCACTCAGGTTGCCCTTGCTGCCCACTGCTTGGGACGCACCGCCCTGAAGTGAGCGGGTGGAGACAACAGCAAACACAGCTCATCCCTCGAGGGTCTGGGGTGAGGGTCTTGGCGGTTCTGGTGGGTCCTGGAGGTGGGTTCACGTGTCTCAGGAGGTACCGGGAGTTGGAGGGAGGCTTCCGCTCCTCCCACGTGGTTCCAGCCGCCTGCCTGCCTGCCTGCCCGAGTGTCCTGCTGGCCTGACACTGGCTTCCCTCCCTCGGAGCAAGTGACCCAAGCGAGACAGAGACCCTGGCAGAAGCCACCCCTCGGGATGACCCGGCCACGGAGACCAGCGGGATGTCCGCCCCCGTCTGTGCGTGAGAAGCGCGTCATTGCGTGCAGTCCACGCCTGTGCGGAGGGGTTAGGCCTCGCTCTTTGAAGTCAGGAGGCTGAGGTATCCGTGGATAGATGTGAAAAACCACCAAGTGGATGATGAAAAGGTCACTTTTAGGCTCCGTGTGCCTCCCTCTCACCTGTGACATCTTCTCCTTTCGGACCCCACATTGGAACAAGGAGGCCCTGAGGCCCAGAGGGGGCCTTGGGTGACAAACGGCCCCCTCCACGGCCCTCCCAAGGCAGGAGAGTACGGGGTCCTGGGTATTCGGAAAGGCCAGGCTGGGCTGAGATGCCGGTGAGGGTGTGTCTGCGGGTGCGTTGTGGGTGGGTTAGCAGGAATAGCCCGTGATGGGCTGTGCCCACATCCCGTGCAGCCATGAGAGGTCCCGGGGACAGCCACAGAGCCAGCAGTCCTCTGGGAACCCGGAGGTGCTCTGGGCCAGTGCCTTCATTCAACAAGCCAGGCCACGGGTTCAGGGAGAGAAGGGACGTGCTGGGGGTCGGGTAATGCGTGGCAGGGGACAGAGGAGCAGCACACGAGGGGACAGAGGAGCAGCACAGCCTGGCACCACTGCTCCACGAGGGGACAGAGGAGCAGCACAGCCTGGCTCCACGAGGGGACAGAGGAGCAGCACAGCCTGGGTCCACTGCTCCACGAGGGGACAGTGGAGCAGCACAGCCTGGGTCCACTGCTCCACGAGGGGACAGAGGAGCAGCACAGCCTGGCACCACTGCTCCACGAGGGGACAGAGGAGCAGCACAGCCTGGCTCCACGAGGGGACAGAGGAGCAGCACAGCCTGGGTCCACTGCTCCACGAGGGGACAGAGGAGCAGCACAGCCTGGCTCCACTGCTCCACGAGGGGACAGAGGAGCAGCACAGCCTGGGTCCACTGCTCCACGAGGGGACAGAGGAGCAGCACAGCCTGGCGTCACTGCTCCACGAGGGGACAGAGGAGCAGCACAGCCTGGCTCCACGAGGGGACAGAGGAGCAGCACAGCCTGGGTCCACGAGGGGACAGAGGAGCAGCACAGCCTGGGTCCACTGCTCCACGAGGGGACAGAGGAGCAGCACAGCCTGGCTCCACGAGGGGACAGAGGAGCAGCACAGCCTGGCGTCACTGCTCCACCAGGGGACAGAGGAGCAGCACAGCCTGGCACCACTGCTCCACGAGGGGACAGAGGAGCAGCACAGCCTGGGTCCAGTGCTCCACGAGGGGACAGAGGGGCAGCACAGCCTGGCGCCACGGCTCCACGAGGGGACAGAGGGGCAGCACAGCCTGGGTCCAGTGCTCCACGAGGGGACAGAGGAGCAGCACAGCCTGGCGCCACGGCTCCACGAGGGGACAGAGGAGCAGCACAGCCTGGGTCCACTGCTCCACGAGGGGACAGAGGAGCAGCACAGCCTGGCGCCACGGCTCCACGAGGGGACAGAGGGGCAGCACAGCCTGGGTCCAGTGCTCCACGAGGGGACAGAGGAGCAGCACAGCCTGGGTCCACGGCTCCACGAGGGGACAGAGGAGCAGCACAGCCTGGCTCCACGAGGGGTCTTTCCCGGGGTGCCTGCCAGGAGCCGCTCCTGGACAGACAAGGGAATGGGAAGGCTGTTCTCAGTGGAGCGGCCAGGGTCCAGGCTGAGGCAGGAAGAGGAGCACCCCCTCCCCCCAGCAGGAGTACTTCGGACATCGGTCGTGTCCTCGGGGCCTCGTGCTGCGTTCTCTCTCTCACGGGGAGTGACAGGTCAGGAGGAAGCTTGTCCCGGCGGCACGGTCATGCTCGGGACGCGGGGTTTCGGCGCTGGGACCCGTTTGGAGGCCCCTCCCTTCCAGGCCCCTCTGGTTCCCGTGTTCACCTGGGTCTCCCCCCGCCCCCAGCAGTACCGGGGGGCCTGTGGATCAGACCCCCGGGCGACACCAGCTCGCCCTGGGTCGTGGGTGACCACTTCTGCCCAGACGCTGGTTTGGTGAAATCCTGCCTCCACGTCTGTGAGGGGGGAGGCCACTCCAGAGGCCACCCGCTCCCGGAGGAAGGGATTCAACCCCCGTAATCCCAGCACAGCAGCGACCGGGCAGCAGAGACGGCAGCAGATGCCATCGGCCCCGCGGTTTTCGGGGCCGGCCCTGGCCTCCCTTGCCCCAAGTGCACCACCATCTCACTGAATCCCAGAACCACCTCAGTGGAGAGATGGCATCATCCCCTCCCCGGCACAGAGGCACAGAGAGGGGACCGCCTTCCTCAGTTCCTGGCACTTGTAAGTGGCAGAGCCAAGGTTCAAAGGCAGACCCGTCGGACTGCGCGACTGGGAGCTCTTACACCACCCGCCGGGCGAGGACAGTCGGGCTGGAACCTGGGAGGACGCTGCCCAGAAAAATGTCATTTTATTTAGAGGTTCTGTCCCTACCCCCCTCCCCCAGCTTCTCCCAGGGGACGGCGTTGTGGACGGGTGCCTCCCTGTGCTGGTTAGCACCGAGTCTTGTCCGCCTGGCCGTGAGCTCCTGGGAGAAGGCACGCACCCCCTCCACCACCACCACCACCGTCCTCAGAACCTAGGAAGGGTTGAGTACACGGCGGATAGACACCCGACCCAAGCTGGCCCGACACCCCTGGCGCCGGTGGCGGATAAGGAGAGCGCCTCCTACCGCCAGACATGCGCATCCGAAGCCCAGGGCTGCTTGCGGTCCTCTCGTGGGAGCACAGAGTGACACTTCCCAAGAAGGAGGTTGACGCAGGGATCCCACAGAGCACGGGCGTTCCTGACGGGACGGCAGCACCGGGGGCTGGGGTCTGGCTTTTCTGAAGCTGGGATGAGCCTCGTGTTATTTTCAGAAGCCTATATATGTCCATTTCTGTTTGAGCCTGTTCAATTAGGCGTCGGTCATTTGCCACCAAAATCCCCCCATGTACTCTGGGACCTTCGGGAGGTGACTGACACTGGCCGGATCCTAAGACGGCCGACCCTGCCTCCCATTCCGGTTCCTGGCGCCCCACTCTGAACTCACTGGTGCCACTCGGACTACGGAGTCGTGGCGACGTCCCCCACAGCGCTGGCCCACGCCCGGACCCCCGAGGACACCACCGCGAGGCGGAGGCCGGACTTGGAAGCACTTAGCCCGGTGCTGCTGAAAGGGCTCGTTTGTCCCCACTCTGTCACGGACGCAGCTGCTCTGTGTCCACGGTTGCCTTGAAAGATGAGTCTGGAACTCTCATTAAAGGGTACACGTGTCTGCGGCGCCTGGTCAGTGAATCTTCGGCACCTCAGTTCTTTATGGTCTTTTAATTGAGAGCAGATAAATAAGGAGAAGCGGCCGTGGGGAGCGCCCGTTCTCCTGGCTTTGGCCTGTGTCCTGAGCACGGCAGGGGGTCTCCACCTGCCTCCCTTACACCTGCTGTTTCCTGTCTGGGCGGCACCAGCCCTGCTTCCTGTCCGGGCGGCACTGGCCCTGCTTTCTGAATGGCTTGCTTTCTCATCTTCCCCATCTCAACTCTGTGTCACCGCCTCAGAGAAGCCCTCCCTGACTACCTTGTCTAAAAAGGGCCCCATACGTCTCCATCCCCTATCCCTGCCTGACTTTTTTTTTGTTTGTTTGTTTTGTATTTTTCTGAAGCTGGAAACGGGGATAGACAGTCAGACAGACTCCCGCATGTGCCCGACCGGGATCCACCTGGCACGCCCACCCGGGGGCAACGCTCTGTCGTGACCAGAGCCACTCTAGCGCCTGGGGCAGAGGCCAAGGAGCCATCCTCAGCACCCGGGCCATTTTTGCTCCAATGGAGCCTCGCTGCAGGAGGGGAAGAGAGAGACAGAGAGGAAGGAGGGGGGGGGGTGGAGAAGCAGATGGGCGCTTCTCCTGTGTGCCCTGGCCGGAAATCGAACCCGGGACTTCTGCATGCCAGGCTGACGCTCTACCACTGAGCCAACTGGCCAGGGCCTGCCTGACTTTTCTTGGTTGCATTTAGCATTCCCTAAAATCACATGTTTTTCTACTTGCTCACTTGTTTATCACACGTTGCCCCTGTCAGGAGGCGGGCTCCGGGAAGGTAGCCAGGGCTGGACTCTGGGTGGGCCCCCATCTAATGGGGGTGAGTGTCGTCATTGCCAGAAAGGTTGGGTTAGGACCCCTGGAGTCAGGAGAAAGGAACCCCACAGGGTCAGAGAGGGCAGAGCTGGGCCAACACAAGTCGGGGCGGAGGGGCCGCAAGGTCTGCTTCCGAGTAAGCGGACGCCAGTGTGGCGACTGAACGCGGTGAGGTGGGGTCTGAGTCTTGTCTCAGTGGCTTCATTCGCTTCCCCGGGGAGCTTGCTCGCTGACCAGCCCCCTTGTAACCACATCTTCCCTGCAGATCAGGGGCATTGCGTCTCCTGAAACCGTTGAGAACCTGCAACGTGGACCCACCTGCTCGCTGACCAGCCCCCCTGTCGCCACATCTTCCCTGCAGAACAGAGGCATTACGTCTCCTGAAACCGTTGAGAACCTGCAACGTGGACCCACCTGCAGCCTTTCTGTCCTTTGAGAGCTTGTTGGTGGAGCTTGCCTTCATTCTGCTTAAGAAGAAGCTAAAGTAGCTGATTTAAAAGTATATATATATAGGCCCTGGCCAGTTGGCTCAGCGGTAGAGCATTGGCCCGGCATGTGGAAGTCTTGGGTTCGATTCCCGGCCGGGGCACACAGGAGAAGCACCCATCTGCTTCTCCACCCCTCCCTCTCTCTCCTTTCTCTCTGTCTCTCTCTTTCCCTCCCACAGCCAAGGCTTCATTGGAGTAAAATTGGCCCGGGCGCTGAGGACGGCTCCATGGCCTCCACCTCGGGCACTAGAATGACTCTGGTTGCAACAGAGCAATGGCCCAGATGGGCAGAGCATCGCCCCCTGGTGGGTATGCCGGGTGGATCCTAGTCAGGTGCATGCGGGAGTCTGACTGCTTCCCAGCTTCTCAGTTCGGAGGGATATATATATATATATATGCCCTATGCAAGGAAAAGTCTGAGGCAGGAGAGCCCGGGCACTGTGGCCTGCAGAACAACTCCGCCCCCCTTCCTGTTTTGTACATAAAGTTTTATCGGAACACAGCCATGCTCATCAGTTGACACACTCCCTGTGGCTGCTTAGGGGCTACACTGCGGAGTTAAGTCGTCTGGAGAGCAGACCCTGCAGCCTTCAAAGACTACAATATTTACTCCCTGGCCCTTACGGGATAATAAAATAATAGGCACACCCCCCCAGGCTTTGTGAGGCTCAGGGAACCTCAGTCAGGCCGCAGCCTCCAGAGGGTCAGCGAGGGCCGAGTCTACAGCCTCATCCTGCCCGTCTGCCTTCGGGGGCAGAGTGGCATGGGGGGGGGCATGCTCTGTCCCGTCCCACAAGAGCTGCCCTCTGCTCAGACTGCAAACGCTCCCTCCGGCCCCCACTAAAGGCCGAGCAGGAAATAGGGCCTGCTGCACCAGCTGCGGCAAGGGCAGGTTTATCGGACGGTTCAAGACATTTGAAGTGGAGCCCTCCCCCTTCAAAGGGAGAGACAAGGAGACAAGAGACCCATGGGCTCAGGAAACGTGACCGCCACACCTGCGGCCGGACCAAGGGGGCTCACGGCCCAGCAGAGGCCACAGCAGGCCACGCTCCATAGTGCTGCCCCCTCCTCTGTCCCTGCCTGACGAGGAAGACTGAAAAGCTCAGTGAACAGGTCGGCGGTGAAACACAACCACTCTGCAGCTGTCCAGAGAGAGCGCTTCTGGGAAAGGAGGTTCCTGACCTCGGAGAACAGAGTCCAGAATGGCCGGAGAGAGACTGGAGGGGGGAGGGGACCCGGCCGCTGGAGTGAGTGACAGCGAGGTGGCTGCGAGGCTTGGGGGGCCTCAGAGCAGAGAGCGGTGTGGAAGGGTGACATACTGTCGCTCCTAAACGGGCTGGGTGTCATCCCCTCGCCCCCACCCCGGCACCCCGCGTGTGCGGACGTCACACGCAGACAAACAGAGGAGTCATCAGACTGGAAATATCCCTTTAATAATCCGTTTGCCAGATCAAATATTAAAAATAGAAGACGGAGAAAGGAGCAGCATCTCCCCCGCGGCACCGACGCCCAAACCCGGTTCCGCCAAGCTGTCGGGCGTGGTTCGCAGGGACGCATGGCGGAGCGCGGCCAAGCTTCCAGATTGCTCGCTGCGCTGCGCAGCGCTGCCATGTGGCGTCACCTCGCCCCGGTCCCGTGCTGTGCTCCCCGCCCCGGCCCCGCCCCGGCGAGGGACCCTCCGCCGACAGCCGGCAGAGCTGGCCCGGCAGCCGCCCAGGACGCGTGTTTATTTATTTGGAGCGAAGCCGGCTCCGTTGGTTCGCCCGTGGCTCCCGTCCCAGGCAAACATCAGGGAATTAACGATGATGGCATTTGACTTTCCCAAGACCTTCCCCCGGCCAAGCTGGCACCCGCTCTCCCGGCCTCTCTCTGAGAGCGGAGGCTCTGTCGCCAGCCCAGCCCGGGGTCTGCAAGAAGGTGGCTCCGTGAACGCAGGCCCCGCCCGCCCTGGGCTGCAGCTACAAAGGGGACCCACGACGCCTGGACTCCTCGGGAGAGTTAGTGAAGCTTGGGGGGCAGGGGGGGTGGTTTCTCAGTATCTGTGTCTCTGCTCCATTTAAAGTCACAGGGATTTACTGTTGGGTCCACGGCTCCACATGGAGGGGAGGGAAGGATAATTGCTTAAAACTCAATTGTTGGCCCTGGCTGGTTAGCTCAGTGGGTTAAGAGCATCATCCCAAAACAACAAGGTTGTGGGCCTGATTCCCGGTCAGGACACACGCAGGAAGCAACCTGTGGATGCACAACTGAGTGGAACAACAAATGAGTGCTTCCCTTCCCCCTCCCCTCTCTCCCTTCCTCTCTCTGTCTCTAAAATACATATATATATTATATATGTTATATATATATAATATATATATAGGTTATGTATATATGTTATATATATATGCATTAAGCCTTGGCCCCGTAGCTCAGTGGGTTGGAGCGTCATCCCAGAGCTCAGAGGTTGCTGGTTTGATTCCCGGGTCAGTCACATACAGGAGCAGCTCGATATCCCTGTCTTTCCCTTCCTCTCTCAAAAAACAAGCCCAAACCTCTCAATAGTCAGATACAGTTCTTTGAGTAGGAGTGAGGTGCACCGCCGTGACCCCAGCAACTGCAAACAGGCTGAGTGTTCACAGGTACATTCGGCTTTTAGGTTCAGAATCCAGGACCAGTCAACTCTCGAAGAGGCAGAGTTGAATTTGAGTCAACTGGTGATGGGTCCACAGCCACAGGTGCGAAGCCCGGGTTCCTGGGTTCACAATGTCTTTCCTCCCTCCACGTCGCGCCTGCCCTTCACCGAGACGTGGCCGTCGGGAGCCGGAGCTCAGAGGTGGCTCCGTGGCTCTCCGTCTGTCACCTGTGAAACAGGCCTGGTGCCCCTGTGGGGACAGAAGAACAGGGCTCTCCGCCAGCTGTAGTGCACACACCCCCTCAGTTAAGCGTGAATTTTAGACAAACAAAACAGCAGCTCTCTTAGGAAACTTTTAGTATAAGTTGGGTCCTCAAAGTAAAACTGACTTGCTGTTTGTCTGAAATACAGAGCAGGACCGGGCGTCCCGAGGTTGACCCGGCCACCCTAGCCCAGGGGCAAAGCCGCACAGCGGGCCAGGGGCCAGGTCACCTCCCCGTGGTGGTTTTGGTGGGTTTGCCCTAACTCTCCTGCACCTCAGGGCAACTTTTTGCACCCCCACTGGGGATGAACAGTGCCCGCGTGGCCAGCTTGTTGGCCGAGCACAGAGGGAAGAAAGAGCCCGGGTCTCACCTCAGCGGGGCGTGCAGCTGCCAAACCGGACACCGGACTGTCACCCGGGGGCTGGCAGAGGACGCGTGACCAGCACTTTGGCCACCAAGATGCCGAGCATCCCGGAGGGAGGCAGAGAGGATTGGCGGCGTGGGTGTGGGCCGGCGGCGTGCGGGGACTGGGGTCTGCCGTGGTCTGCGCCGTCATTGCTGCGGTGACTGCAGTCCGGGCCCGTGGGGCGTGCGGACACTGGGGTCTGCCGTGGTCTTCGCCGTCAGTGCTGCGGTGACTGCAGTCCGGGTCCCTGGGGCTGCCCGTTTCCGGCCACCTTCCGTCAGGTCACCTCCCATTCACCAGGCTGTGTGTCCACCCCGCCCTCACGTGTAAACCTCTTATTTCTCTGCCCTCTTTCCTGCCCAGCCACCCCAGACGCCTGCGGTGAGCTGTGCTGTCAGTTTGGAGCATGCACAATATTGTCCCCTCCTCTCTCACTGTTGATAGCATCTGCAAAAGATATAACCCATGCCAGGAGGTCTTCAGAGCCCCCCCCCCCATGTTTTCTCTGATCCACAGCTCGTTGTGGCTTACGGGATCACACCCCACTGTTCACATCTTCAGCCCGTTAAACGGGAGTCCTCTCAAAGCCCCAGCAAGTGACCCTGTGTTTAAAGGCTGCAATTAGGGAGCTGTCAGTCAGGATCCCCATCACAGGCCTGAGCTTTTGAAGTCTGTGGCTTGGGTTCTCCAGCTTACACCTTGTTCTGAAACCCGACCTTTGGATGCGTGGCTCAGGGAGAGTGTTACCACCTTCTTCTTCTTCTTTTCCAAGTGAGAGGAGGAGAGATAGAGAGACAGACAGACAGACTCCTGCATGCACACTGACCGGGATCCACCAGACAACCGCTATCTGGGGCCAACGCTGTACCCATCTGGGGCCATGCTCACTACTGAGCTATTATTAGCACCTGAGGCAGAGACTCCATGGAGCCATCCTCAGTGTCCAGGACCAATGCACTCGAACCAATCGAGCCACGGCTGCAGGAGGAAAAGAGAGAGAGAGAGAGAGAGAGAGAGAAGAGGGAGGGGGAGGGGTGGAGAAGCAGATGGGCACTTCTCCTGTGTGCCCTGACTGAGGGATAGAACTCTGGACTTCCACATGCCAGACCGACACTCTATCACTGGGCCAACTGGCCAGGTCCATTTTTTTAAAAACAGGCTTCATTTTAAAGCAGGAGAGAGAGGGTTCCCACAGTGAATCCACATGCAGGCAGAAAAGCAGGAAGAGTGTTTCAGATGGAGAAACAGCCTACTGTGTGCCAAGCCCTGAGGGTAGAGACGTTCATAAAGAAGCAACATCCCTCAGCCAGGAGCCCAAAGTGGCCTGCCGTGGGAGGCATTGCCACACCTGACGGAACAGCATGAACAAGGGAAGGGAGGGGTAGGATGCTCAGGAGTTCAAGAAGGGAGAGTGATTGGGTGGTTTGGGATCAGGGAAGGTGTGAAGGGAGCAGGGCAGGGCTTGAAGGAGACGGTGCCCTCCGTGGGCTAAGTCAGGGGCTGGGGCCCCATCCTGAGCCCAGGGTGGAGGCCCGTTTCAGCCCTGAGACAGGATGGACTTGTAACATCCACGCTCGGAGACCTGCTTTAGAAAAATGTTCTTGACATTCCCAACCTGGACTGTCTGCCTGGTCACTTTTGTGCCCTCTGTCTGTAGTGGGCAGAGGATCGAACAGGAGCCGGGGAGACCAGCTGGGAGGCTGTTGTAACAGCCCAGGGCACAGGGGGTGGGAGGAGAGAGGAAGAAGGGAGCAACCAATGAGTGAGAAATTCTGCCCGCCTCCCCCAGTGTGGACGCCCCTGCGGACCCCGGGGAGATGGACTCTTACTCCTCTTACTCCCGCCCACCGTCTGGCTGCTCACGTGCCTCTCACAGTGGGGGCCTTGCTGAGCGGAGGGGACTCTTGCATTTGACTCAGGGTTTTCTGTGGAGTGGCGTTCGTCCACACCCAACGGGCAGCACCTAGTGCTGCACCGAGGTAGCAGAATCAATTCCAACATCTGCTGGGCGTTTTCAAAGGTCACTGTGACAGCAATTTTCACCTCTGTGATGACTTCAGCCTCTAACTGCCGTTTAAGATATAACTCCACGGCAGTGGCTTGACTCAGCCTGGTCCCCAGAGGCCTCTGTATTATCTGTGTAGAACCAGAAAGGACCCTGCCATGTCTAATCCGAGAGGGACAGAGACAGAGACAGAGAGAGGGAGGAGATATCCTCAGACCCTCTCCACTCTCCAGGCCTCTGCTTCTTCCCTCCTCAGAGGCAGATACAACCAGACACAAATGCACGGGTGGGAGCCAACTGCTCGTCTGACTTAAATCTAACTTTTCTTTGGTCATTAATCCTCTAAATATGTCTATTCTGAGATGGCTGCAATTACCAATTTGCTGCTTGCCATAACAGTCATTAGGAGCGGAAAGGATTACAAATGGTTTCCAGAGAGGATAACCTGGGGGCGTTCACACCTTCCTCCATGGCGCCAGGACCCAGTGTCGGCTGAGCCAGGTGCCTGGCTGGACCTGGTGGTGGTGGTGGTGGGGGGGGGGCTTAGGGGTCTGGCGGTGGGGGGCAGTCAGCTGCCTGGCAGTAAACACTTATGAGGCTCGATCGTGTTTTAACATTTTTATTTTTATTTTTTAAAGACACGTCTTCCTCGTGGGTAGAATAAGGGGATCAGATAGGACCAGTGGTTCCGAAATGTCAGCCTGTGGACTGGTCCACCCACCTCTGCAAGACGAGAAACGCGGGGACAGGCTGAGGGAATAGAGCAGACGCGCCTGCGACAAAGGACCTGCCTTCATTCCAAGAGCATATCCTGGAGGTGAGCGGCCACGGAGGACAACTCACAGAAGCACCTTTGGTTGGGGAAATAAAAGATGTGAACGGCTTGATGCCGGTCCCTGCGCGCCCGCAGCCCCCTCCCCTGCCGGTCCCCCCCCCCCCCCCCGCGCGCCCGCAGCCCCCGCCCCTGCGGGTCCCCGCGCGCCCGCAGCCCTCTCCCCTGCCGGTCCCCGCGCCCCCGCAGCCCCCTCCCCTGCCGGTCCCCGCGCCCCCGCAGCCCCCTCCCCTGCCGGTCCCCGCGCCCCCGCAGCCCCCTCCCCTGCCGGTCCCCGCGCCCCCGCAGCCCTCTTCCCTGCGGGTCCCCGCGCGCCCTCAGCCCCCTCCCCTGCCGGTCCCCGCGCCCCCGCAGCCCCCTCCCCTGCCGGCCCCTGCGCGCCCGCAGCCCTCTCCCCTGCCGCTCTCTCTCCCTCTGGTCCCAGGAGTCCTTGGAGAGACTTGCCTTTCCCGCGTGAACTCGGCTGCTTCCCCGCATGCACAAATGATGAGTTTCTGGGGGATGTTTTCCCCCACGGTATAATTTGCTGGGTGTTGACTCCAAGGTGGGGGGATCTTTAGTTCTTTTCTCTCCTTCTCTCTTCCCACCTCTCCCCAGATACCTCTCTCCTCACCTCCAGGGAGAGCAGGGCAGGAGCTGACAGAGCCCCAGGGTAATCGCGGTGCAGTTTACAGATAAAGGGAAGCTGTTTTCAGCACACGTGTGTTTTTTTTAGAGGGGGGAGGGGTCTGCCTCTTTCCTTGCGCTGTGACCTTAGGCAGGTCCCTCGGCAGCTGTGAGCTTTGATGTCCTTGTTTGGAAATGGGAATAACGGGGATGCTAACTGGGAGGGCTGTGGCGGTGGCTAACGTGAGGCGAGCACCATGCCTGGGGTGTATGTGGCGCCTAGCAGTGACCACGTTCTTCCCGCACCGTGAACCGTGAGGGATGCCGGGTGGAGGGATGTTCCAGCCCACGGTGCTTGGGCTGAGAGGAGGGACTTCTGTGGAGCCTGGGTCTACAACCCCTGTTGCCTGTGCCCTAAATCGGGGAAACCAGAGCGTGCATGCTTGGGCTCTGCTAGCCCGGACAAGGGCACGCTGGGATAAGCATCAACTCACTGCCTCCAGCCCAAGACAGGAGCTGTCCAAGGTGCTGACACGGACCGGCCCTGTGTGTGGCTCACGGGAGTGGGGCCCACATGCCCTCCTCCTGGCGGACCCACCCTGCTGGTAGCTGCACTAGCTACGAGCCCAGCCGAGCCCAGGCAAGGGACCCTGCGGTGCTGAGTCACCGGAAAAGCCTCCCTCTCAGCCTGGGCTGTCTCTGCCCCAACGCGAGGTCCGTGTCTTTGGGACCCGTGACCTCCAGGAGAGGAAGGGTCACCTGGAGTAACGTGGTCTCTCTGTGTGCTGGGGGCCGAGGTGAAGGTTCACTTCTTTCACCCTCAGGGGGTCCAGGCCCCCCAGAGGTCCCCAGAGACCTCAGGAGGAGCCCCACGTAAAGCCGAACTTTTCTTTGCCTCCCATTCCCTCCCCACCCCCACCCTCCACCCCCCAGAGTCAGTCTGGGTTTCAGGCTTTCTCTGCCGTTTGAGCTTTAACCTCTGAAATGAGCCCTTGAGCCTCCTTCCTGACACAAACACGGAGCCCTCGTGTGGTCAGGGTCCCTCCTCCCTGCTCTTCCAGTTCTCCTTCCGTCCTGGGGTTCACACTGGGTCCACCTCCCACCTCCAGGAACCCTGCCTCTCATGGGGACCGTCCCCAGAAGACTTCAGACCAGGCAGTGTGTCCAGGGGCTTCCCTGAGGACATCTCCTCCCGTGGGAGCTCAGCTCCGGGCCGGGCACCGTGGAGGGAGCAGGAGGGGGAGGGCGGGCCCTGCCACCCAGACCCGCCAGTCTCATCAGGCAGCACTAATGAGCGTGGGAACTTGCATGGAACCTGAGTATGGACGTGCCGCTCTGATCCTCTGCCAAGGAGGGGACGCTGGCTCCTGGCAGGGTTCCAACTCAGCGTCTCCAGGATGTCCCCCTACCGGCTGCAATTTCCTTCTCCTCTTCTGTGCCTTCAAGACACATGGGTGTGGACTCTGAGATCCCACTGGGACCTCAGAGCAGGGAAGGGGCGAAAGGAGACAGCTGAGAAGGTTGTGAGAGTGACGAGGAAGAGGGCAAGGCCACCACGCTTCGCCCTGGGGTCCAGCTTGGGGAGCACATACCACCCCCTTGGGGCTGGGGCTCATGGCAGTTTGGGTGCTTGGATCTGTGCCATTGGTCAGAGGGTCACTGAGTGACTATCTGCCGAGTGGGTGCTGGGCGCCGGCTCTGGCCTGGGGCCGCTTGCGGTCTGGTGGGAGAAGAGGCTTCGGACAGGAGATGCTGGCGGGGTCTGTGCTGGAAACCCCTGTGGGCCAGGAGCGGCACCCAGGTGGCAGGGAGCGGGCAGTGTCACCTGGGTGGAAAAGCGGATGTTTGAAGTGAGCCTGGAGAGAGGAGAGGAGTCCCTTCCAGGCGGGTAGCCAGTGGGGGGGCAGCTTGAGCCAAAGCCTGGGCGTGTGGAGTAGCTGCTGGGTGTCAGCAGGCAGGGTGGGGTGGAGTGGGAGAGGCTGGGGCAGAGGAGACGGCGGGGATGGATGAGGGACGGGACAGGCCGGGTCCTGGCTGGCCACGGGAGGACCCTCAAGGAGCTGAGCATTCGATGGGGGTGCGAGGAGGAGCAGGGGTAGCTGACGTGGGCAGATCTGCCCCTCAGCTCCCTGTGGTCCAGCTGTGGGGTACCCACCCCTCTCTCCCAGCCGGAGCTGAGCTGCTCAAATACCAGAGCCGTGAGCCTCGTGTGCAAACTATCCACAGAGCCCTGGCATGTGGGTGGCCCTCAATGAAAGCCTCCAGTCGGCCGGTGACAGGGTACGTCAGGGGGGAAGGAGAGCGCTGAGGTCCCATGGGAGGAGCCAGCCAGCATGGAACCAGCATCTGGCAGCTCAGAGCTGGGCACGAACTTCCTGTGGCGGGCCAGAGGGGACGAGCTGTCTTCAGCCAGGATGTCCCGACACAGGAAGTGCGGAGGGAGGCGGGGAGGAGAGGCTCAGAGGTGACAGTGAGTCAGAGCAGCCCAGAGAGCGGGGCCTCCATACACAGGGCCCTGGAGGGGCGCGGGGACCCCCTACGCCCTCCCCCCACGCCCTCCCCAACCATACATAGCCCGAGAGAGAGGACAGCGGGGACCCCCTGCGTCCTCCCCCCACGCCCTCCCCAACCATACATAGCCTGAGAGAGAGGAGAGCGGGGACACCCGTCTCCCCAGCGGTGTCATGGGGCCCCCCCGGGGAGCAGAAACAAGCGGGGGCTTTAGAACCGACAGCTCTTTAACAGCGCTGGCTTTCTGAGCACACAGTTACGCGCCGTCCCCGGCTGAGGTGTCCTGTGTTTGTCACAGTCATCCATCACTGTAAATTGCCTGCTATTATTGCTGGAAATTTGTTTTGGTGGTTCAGAGATGTTGGGCTTTCTTCAAAAGAAGGAAGCAAAATAAGGTATAAGCAGAAATTACTGGTGGACCTAACTTCACTGAAAAAAAAAAAGAAAAAAGAAGTCCCCCAAATACAAACAGTGGAAGTGACCTAACAGGAGAAAAGACCCCTAGGCAGGAAGGGTCTTCCCTTTCCGGGAACACTCGTCCATAGAGACGGCTCCTCGTCAGGCCCTGGTGCCCCCCGTCTGTCTGCGTATAGCAGCTGAGGGATGAGGGAAAGGGGAGACTTTGGCTTAAAGCAGGATTTCCCTACGTGGGCCTCATGGAGTTCCAGGGTTGAATCGATGGGGACACACGGTGGTGACCTTTGTCCGGCCCTCCCTTTTCCTTTGGGAGGCCCCGGGGACACGTCAGCACGTCACGCAGGGCGGTCCGCAGGTCTCCCACCCAGGAAGGTCCTGAGCTCGGTGCTCCGCCGTTGTCTCCTTGCCGCCCCTAACGATCTTGGCACCGGGTCCCTGGCCTTTCATCGCGCACCAGGCCCCACAAACCGTGCAGCTGATCCGGGGTGCGCGGGGAAGGCCCTGGGGTCCCAGAGCAAAGAAAGCCGTTTACGTTGGCGCATCGCAAGGTCCTGCAAAGTTTAGTTCCCAGCGTTGTTTGAAATGGAAACATTGCTTTAAGCGGACGATGAGTTAGCCACCTGTGGAATTGGGGTCCCTTAGGCTTAGAAGACCTGTCACAAGAGGTTGCCTTAAAGTAAGAAACACGTCATTGCGGAGAAAGCAGCTCAGACTCGAGTCCGTGTGATGGTGGGGGTGGGGGTGGCACTGAAGTTTCCTCAGGTTCATTCCACTTCTCCCAGGACCCCGATCCTGGGAAACCCGGGGACCCCTGGGGGGTGAGGGGGGATGTGGGCCGAGTAGAAGAAGCTGACCTTAGACTCAGACCCGTCACTGCCCGCCCCCCTCCCCGCCCCCAGCATGGCCGCACTTGGTCAGACCGCCCTGAGATGTCGTCATGGTCACTGGAGAGAAGGGAGTCAAAATGGTCATTTGCTGTCATGTGGACACATGGAGTGGGATGGTTGATTTACGTCCGCGGTTTTGCAATCGTCTTCCTCTTAGACCACTTCGTGGGTTGTTCATTCTGGCCTCCTGGACCGTCCGCCTCCGTGTAGATGAGGAGGCCAGCAGTGCCCCGTGCCAAACCCGTGGAGCCACTGGGGGCCCATCTGGCAGCAGGACCTGTTCACGCTACTGCCCACCTGCCTCAGGACTGTCCGTCAGCTCCCCTGGCCGGCCTTATTCCCCGCCAGCCCTGAATCCTTGGCCGTGAGCTCAGCAAGAGCTGGCCTCGGTCGCCCTCCCTAGAGACGGCCCCGGAGTGCTCAGCCCAGAACTCGGGCCCACAGAGAGGCAGGGAGGACAATGGTATGTTTGATTGCTGTTCCGCCAGGGAGAGAAACGCATTCTAAGTGACTGGTTGTGACGGAGATACTAATCAACTTAAAACACTGAACTGTACCTGGTTAGAGGCATTTCTGCAGGAACCGAAGCTAACACAGGCCAGACGCCTGGCACTCCGGCCATTTAGCCCGGGGCAGAAAGAGTGAGTGCCCGCGGATGCTGGGCGGGCAGACAGGAGACAGAAACAGGATGTGGTCACACATGCAGGGGCCCTGGCGAGCTAGAGAACCTGTGGGGGCAGCCACAACCAACAGCTGTCACCTGGGGCTGCAGGGTCAGTGCAGAGAGTTAACTTTCAGAAAGATGCTGGAAATGGGACTTTGGCTAGCTCCCAATGTTTAAGCATTGGAAGTTAGTTGGAGACATTTCGGGGTCAAATTGCTGGCTTGCGGGCCACCAGGGTGTCGTGACCGAGCTGAGAATGAAGAGGCTTGAGAAGGCGTCATCCAGGGGCCCCCGCAGCCTCCGAGTCAGAATTCTCTAATGAGTTTTGGGCAGCTGCCCGTCTCTTACAGGAAAGAGATGGATGGATGCAGGGCCTGCTCGTGAAACCTGGACCAGCGCTGGCCTCCGCGCTGCGGTACCCACCACCCCTCCCCGGGCCTCTCATGATGCCTGGCCACGCCAGCGGCTCCATGGGCGTGCCTGTCCCCGGTGTCACCCTCCTCTCTGCAAGCTCACGGTGGCAGGCACATGGCCCCCTTCACGCCAGCCCAGAGGAGGTGCTCCGTATGCAGTTGCTTAGCCCAAGGCTGAGACAGGCCCTGCCCCACTTGCGCGGGAACACGGGGATTTTTCCTGGAGCCTGTGCTCTAAGGTGGGTTGTGTGAATCACTGCAGGAAGCTGAGTCTGAATGGCGTGAAGGAGGCATGGGCGGGGGGCACCTGAGACGCGGCCCCAGGGCGGGCAGACCCAGCCAGACCCTTCCACATTCAGCAGCGGATGCACCCGTCCTGGCAGAAACCGCTGTCTGTCTGTTCTCCGAGCGGCCTCGGTGCAGGTGTCCGGGGCGGTCGCTCTGTGCCGTCCTGCGGCAGAGGCCATGTCTCCTGCCTAATGGACCTTACTGTTATTACAGCCATTCCTGCTTGTCACCTAATTTCCCCCCAGCTCCTCCCCACGCTGCCTGCCCCCCCTCCCCCCCCCCACCGCCCCAGCGCACTCACCTGTCGCGGCCGGGGCAACGCTGTCTCCTCCGGGCCCCTTGATTAATTCTTCGTGGGTTTGAATCGACAATTATTATGCGTCCCATTAGTCACCGCTCCTCTGGGCTGTACGAATTTAGTTCTCCTGGTAGCAATGAATCACGGGACAAAGTGCTCATTCGCATGACGTGCCAGGTCCTTCCATCATGCTCTGTTTTTACAACGGCCCGTGGCAAGGCTTCTGAGCCTCCCTCGGCCCTGAAGTTTCCACTCCAAGCTCCAAGGGCGCGGGTCCGTCACCACCACTCTGTCCCCAGCACCCGGTGTGGGGAGAGGGAGGGACACTCCCCACGCCCCAGCCCCCGCAGGGGAGCAGAGCGAGGCTCACTGGCTGAGCTGACGAAAATTGATCATAATGACCTCATTTCCATGGAAGAGACTCATTACCATGCAAGTTACCGCGATGTGGGGTTACTGCCAATAAGTGGGGTCTCCCGGAGCGAGCGGTTTTCCGAACCAGCTCGTGTGCCATCTCTCCGGCTTACACACACACACACGTGAGGGGCGTGACCTCTCCGAGAAAAGGGAGCACAGAGCGCAGGGCGGGCGGTGGGTGTGTAGGTCCCAGAGGGGGGGGGCTGCCTGTCTGGGTGCCGGAGACGTCACTGACCTGGTCACTTCTTGGCAGCTTCCGGTGTCTCGCAGCTCTGAGAGCTGCCTGCTCTAGCCTTGTCCTTGTCCCCAGGGGGAGGGGGGGGTACTCAGAGGCTGGTGAAGTTCAGGGGCACATGGGACAGCACCTGGTTCTTAGTTACGTCCTTGTCCATTATCTCAAGAAAACCGGGCGGGGGAGAGGAAGGAAATCCTTGATGAAGTAATACAATTATTACTTTTATTTTCCAAAAACAGAAAGGAAAACTTCACAGCTGCAGGGGCCCTGCAGGAGGTGATGCCATTGTGGGGAAGGGGTGGTGGGTCGAGCGGCATGTGTGTGTGGAGGGGGCGGTCTTCCTGCCACGGTGCAGGGGTCTTTGTCCTGTGCCAGAACCTTCCTCCCGACCCACTTTGGGGCTCCTCTCGCTTCCCAGCACATTGGGGGGAGGGGGTGCCGCCCCAACACTCCCTGAGCTCATTGGGTACATGCCAGCTTGGTCCAGGGCAGGTGGCTTTGGTGGCCACAGTCTTCTGCCTTTGGCCGCGTGAGGGAGGGTCAGGGCTAGCCAGCACGAGGTCCCTGGTGAAGGAATCACAGGAGGTCAGCCTGAGAGAGGAGGCTGGACGTGGAGGAAGGAGTGGACAAGGTGTCCATCCCACTTCCCACGCTGGGACGTCAGGGCCCTGGGTGCTTCCTGTGAGACAGACCCTCTGGTCGTGTAGACATTCAAGGGGCCCTGGGGGCTGCTACTTAATTTGTCCACGCCAGGCACTCTCGGTCCTCTCCCCTGGGCACCATGGGCCCTGGCAAGGAGTCGGGGACTCCACCATTTGTCTAAAGGAGCGGTCCCGCGTCCCTGTCATTCCAGGCCTTTCCGCAGGCCACAAGCTCACTCAGAGGACAGGAGGGCAAGGCCGCTGAGGGAAGTCATTTGGACATTAAATGTAGAGAAAGTGACACTTCTCGTCCTGAAATCCACTCCTTTCAAGGCTGTGGGGGTGTGTGTTTAGTTAATTAGCCAGGAAGGATCAATGGAGTGACCTCAACAATTCTGCTTCTCTCACAAGAGAGTGGGCAGCACAGACAAGGGACAAAGGCCACTAGACTGGCACCGGTGACGATATCCCAGCCCTGGCCTTCTGCAGAGAGGAGGGGTCTCTCCCACCAGACAGAGATTATTTGGGGCAAACCGTGCTTTCCTGGTCACCGCGACTCCCTGGGGGATGGAGCCGGCAGCCCCTCCCCACTCGGGAGCTGGGGGCCAGTGTCCTTTGCTCCAGCCTCCGGGGCTGCCTTGGGCTGGACTTGGACTTGGCTGCTCTCTGGGAGAAACTTTCCTGTTTACTGCACGCAGCTGTCACTCTTAGGGACACCACTCAAATAAAATCTGTCACCTTCAACCGTTTGCTAACGGGGCAATGCTGTGGGGGGTTTGGGTGACCGATGCCACAGGCCACTGCTGATTTAGAGGGACGTGCAGATGGGGACACCATCTGGGAAGGCAGACTGGTCAGTTCTCGTCCCCGTCTCCACAATCAGCGACATCGCCGGCGAAACGGCATGGGAAAGATAATTCACCAAATCGGGGAAAGGGCGGGAAGAGGGCGCGGTAGACGGAAAACCATTTTCTCTTCCTCTGATTCTGATGACGGAGAGTTCTGGAGCCCCGGCCCGCTCCGATCGCAGCGGCCGTAGAGGCCTGCGGGAGAGCCGTTCCTCCCGGTGGTCAGCGGAGCTTAGGGCTTCATTGTGGTGCGTGACGCTCCTGGTTTAAGGGGACCCCGGGTTCCCTCCTTTGACTTGTCCTGCTGTGTCAGAGGACTGACGTTCGCCTGTCGTGAGGGGAGCAAAGTGGTGAGTGAGGCCGGGGGACCGTATCTATGGGGTTCATGAGAGCATGCATCACTTTGTGGCCCTTTAGACCTGCCCTGAGGCCCCTGGGCCCCCACCTACGGGTGGCCGGGTCCAGCTTCCCAGCACCGACTACCCCCCCAGCCTTCTCCACTCCACCCTGCAGGGGAGACCTCAAGACAGCAGGAGGTAGAGCACAGAGAGGAGAACCCCAAGGAAGAGGGGTCCAGGAGCTGGTCCCCGAGTGTGCTGCTCTGAAGGTTGCCTTGGAGACGGAGAGCTTGGTCACTGGCAGGAGGCAGGAGGCAGGAGGCAGGAGGGCTCGGGCTGGAGGCTGGGCAGTGTTTGCTGGGGATTCTCCCGGCTGTCAGAGGGCACCGTGCAGGGAAGGTTCCGGAGCCCGACAAGGCAGCTCAGGGCCTGCGAGGATGTCACCACCTGGACCCTGGGGGCCTCTCGGGTCTGGTGAGCAGGACGGTGAAACTCTGTGGTGGTTCTGGATGGCTGACCATCTCACTCCTTGTGGGGGTTCCCAGACCCCAGACTGGGAACAGCACCTCCAGCAGCAAACAGTGGGGGAGGTGACCCCTGGTGGCATGGTCCCAGGCCAGCCTCCCGGGAGCACCCTGTGTCCCTCTGCACTTTTTGTCACCACCCAGCCTTGCCCCAGGACGGGACACAGAATCTCCAAGCCCAGCTGCCCTTGGCTGGCACTCAGTTCTTACTGGGAGACAGTGCTTTTCATTCTCAGCCCCACCACTGACCTGGAGCTGGCCCCGTAACCTCGCTGAGCGGCAGGGGTCCCCTTGCAGGTGGGGATGGGGATCCCAGGCTAGGAGGGTGAATAGAGTGTCAGGCACACAGGGGTGCCTAGTGCATCCTGATCCTTTCAAACCATGACCACTAGTTTTTCACTTTAATAAACTCAGCAATGACTCAAAAAATTTTTTAAATCCCAATTTACCCAATGACCGGCCTGCGTGGTTGACTCAGAGGGAGTATGCTGTCTTCCACCCCCCACCCGCCCCCACCCGCCCTCAACAAACCGATCGTCTTCCTCTCTGCTTCCTCTCTGCGGACGGGTCTGGATGATTTGCAATGTGCAAAGCAGGTGGATTGACCGGCTATCGATTGAGAGTGAATTATGAGCCCTTCAGGTAAAAAGCTTCCCATAAACACAATTTAGAAGCCGCTGCTGCCAGACTCTGCAGCCCAGGACGGCCGTCTCGGGGCTCCTGCCGCGAGGTAATCAATACTTAATATTAGTGCCGGCGGCACGGGGTGCTTTATTTGGTTGCTCCTTGAGAGTGTGGGTGTGGGCTCCCCACGCTTGCCCGAGGTGGGAAGGACAGCTATGCGTCAGGGTTCAGGGGCCTCCTGCATGAGGCCGTGGGGTGGTGGCCTGGCTGTGTCCCCGCTCTGTCCCTGGCTGGCGTGTGTGTGTGTGTGTGTGTGTGTGTGTGTGTGTGTGTGTGTTGTGACCCTTTGCTTTGGGAGATGGACCCCTCACAGTTCTGCGCTAAGGACTATATTCCCTAGAAAGCAGCTTCTCCCTGCCCCCTGAGGACACCCCAGGACATACGTCTTACAAGAGCCCCCCTTGGAGATCATTCTCAGGCAAATGTGGGTCAAGAGCCCCGGTCGTGCATGCACCCTCCCAGCAGTTGGGGGGACATTCGCTGTGGGACCCGCAGGGGCCACGTGGGCCAGTCCATTGTCTTTGCTGGTGACAGAGACGCTTCAGGGCACACTACAGGCCTCGGGCAAGGGCGGGAGGGCGGGCTGGAGTCTCTGGGGTGATGACTTCCCCTTCCTGACTTCTGTGCACCGGTGGGATCAGAGGGGAAGGAGCAGCAGGGTCTCTGACATTCGGTACTGAAGGTCCAGGCAGCGTGCTGCGATCTGCCAGCTGCCCCTGCAAACCAGCCCCTGTCCTCTGGGCTGGCGATCAGGGGAAGCCCCACTCCCTTCCCCCCAGGAGGGGAGGATGAGAGACCCTTCCAGACCCTGGCTCCCAGAAGCAGAAATTGACGCAGTCATTTTGAACAATTAAAGCATCTGTGCTCTGATGGCTCGTTACATCTGCCCGTTCTTTTATTTATGCCACCAACACTAAGGAGTGCCCACCGCATGCTGGGGCCTAGGCAGTGCCGTGGGGTCCGCTGTGAACAGATCAGATAGGACCCTTGCCCTGCTGGAGCCCAGCGATCCCAGGGCCACGTGTAGAGTGACTGGGGTCAGCACCTGGGACGGCGGCGGCATAGGGCGGGGGCTCACAGAGGTGCTGATGCCCAAGCTGGCTCTTGAGTAGAAAGGGGCTGGGTGAGAACGAGGAACAGTGCCAGGCGGGCACACCACTGAGCTGTGAGAAAGGGTGGGGCATTCGAGGAGTTGCTAGTGTTGGCCTGGTTGGGGCATTAGGTGCTGTGGGGGTGGTAGGTGGAGGTGGAGAGGGGCGGAAGTTAAATAAGAACCGGATGAGAAGGTCCTGTGAGCCGTGCTGAGGCTGGTGAGCTCCGTCCCGGCGAAGGCCACACAGCTGACGAGAGGGAACTCCGTGCTGCCCGGCGGAGACGAGATGGGTGGGGGAGGCCTGGAGGAGGGACCCACGGAGGTCAGATGTCGATGCCAATAAAAAAAACACCCAGCCCTGGCCGGTTGGCTCAGCGGTAGAGCGTCGGCCTAGCGTGCGGAGGACCCGGGTTCGATTCCCGGCCAGGGCACACAGGAGAAGCGCCCATTTGCTTCTCCACCCCTCCGCCGCGCTTTCCTCTCTGTCTCTCTCTTCCCCTCCCGCAGCCAAGGCTCCACTGGAGCAAAGATGGCCCGGGCGCTGGGGATGGCTCCTTGGCCTCTGCCTCAGGCGCTAGAGTGGCTCTGGTCGCAATATGGCGACGCCCAGGATGGGCAGAGCATCGCCCCCTGGTAGGCAGAGCGTCGCCCTGGTGGGCGTGCCGGGTGGATCCCGGTCGGGCGCATGCGGGAGTCTGTCTGACTGTCTCTCCCCGTTTCCAGCTTCAGAAATGAAAAATAAAAAAATTAAAAAAAATAAATAAAAAAAACAAAAAAAAACACCCAATACTAACTTTTATGGAGTTGGTCACAATCTCTTCTAAAATGTGGTTGGAAGAATGAAAGCCCAAGGAGGAGGGGGGAGGATGACCATTCTAAAAATGAAGAGAAAAGAGGTGGGTTTTGTTTTATTTTATTTTTCTAATCAGGTAGCAAGCCATGCTGCGGAATGACAAGGTGTGAAAAGTGTGGGGTTGTCTCCGAGATGATGCTGTCGGGACAAGGTGTGCCGCTGTGTCGCGTCTCGGTGACCGGAGGCCACAGGGCCCGCAAGACCTACCGTGTCTACTATTTGGCCCTTTCTAGAAAACATTTGCCAGCCCCTGGCAAAGAAAGATCCACCCATGGGTGGGAACCTGGCGCAGGACGGAGAAATAATCACAAACCAGGGGGGAGGAGGGGCTTCCCAGTAAGCGCTGCTCGGACACTCGCTCTCTGGCGGGAAGGAAGTGAGAATCTTGCCTCGCTCCATAAACAGATTCCAGGCAGACTGAAGACGCAGATGGTGAGCAACAGAACGTCACCACCTTCAGGAGGGACGAGAGAGTCGGTCTTTGTCAACTAAGGTAGAGAAAGACTGCTTAAACGAGGCACGAGAGGCCGAACTCGTAAAGGACAAGATGGTCATGTGACGGTGGCCACTGTGACTATTGCCACACGCGTGCACACACACGCGCGCACACACACACACACACACACACACACACACACACACAATCAATTTTGCCAGAGACACCGTGAAGTTTACGGCCAGAGTGGAGGAAGACAATTGCTGGGCAGATGACGGAGTGGTGCCCAGAGCACGGCAGGAAGTGGATTTTCTTGGCGAAGGACAAAGAACCCAGTGGGCCAGTCGGCCGAGATTCAGCCCGCGGAGCCTCAGAGAGGAGGAGCTGCCAATGGCCAGAGATAAATGAGACATGCCTGGCCGCATTAGTTATCGGGGACGACAGGGCAGAAAGAGAAGGTGATATGCGCGCTTGCATCCACCCAACCGGCCACCCTCGGAGAGCCGGATGATTCATCCCAAGTGTGGCCAAGTGGAGACGCCGCCCGTGGGAGGGAAGGAGGCCAGCGGCCGCTTTCATTGGTGCCCTGGCCACGTCCGATGATAATGACCGGAACGGGCTTCCTCCTCCACCACCCGGATAGTCTGCGTCCCAGGGCGTCTCCCGAACCCGCGCGCAAGGGCGGTACGTGCAGCGTCGTTTGTGACGGTGGACCGTGAGAAACCGCGCCGCGGCCCCGAATACAAGAGTGGACTCGCAGATGCCGGCGCCTTCAGGTCCGGGACTGCGATCCGCCGTGGTGGCGGCAGCCCGAATCGATCCTGAAAAATCAATCCTGGCAGAAGGCGCAAGGAGAGAATAAGCTGTGATAACGCTTATGCAAATCAGGAGGCGCAGGGGCCGTGTGTGTATCCATCTACGTATCCATCCATCGCTTTAAAATTAGGAGTAGGTCTCTGCCTCTCTCTCTCTCCCCACCAAAATAAAATGAAAATACTTATAAAAATGTAAGAATGGCCGCAGGGGGAAGGCATTTTAATGAAATCTGGGCAGTTCTATTTTCTTTTGTTTTTTTCCCCCATGGAAACTATTTTTAGCAAAATGGAGAGCGTGTTTTCTCCTGCTAATCACGGATGGCAGGCCCAAGGTGGTTTATTCCAGTATCTTGTCACAGCTCGGGTTTCTGAAACAGAAAGGAAGGATGGGCATCCAGAGCCGTGAAGCAGGCGGGGGTCCGGGAGACCTGGACCCTCGTGGGGCCCGAACCCCGACTCTCAGGCCCCGACGTGGGTATCTCCCCTCCCCCGACTATGCCTCGCTGCACCTCATCTCAGGAAGCCTGGAGGAAATATCTGAGGAGGCCAGACTGGCTCCGGGAGGCTGGGAGGAAATCAGGTGGTCAGCCGGGAGAGGGGGACTGTGCTCCCCTGAGTACCGCTCCCTGTTCCTGTTGCTAGTCCCCCCCCCCAACAACTCTCACATATCCTTAGATGTATACCAGTGTCACCTCCTCCAGGAAGTCCTCCCTGACTTCCAGTCTAGATGACAAGGGCCTCCTCTGCCCTGGAGCAGTATCCTGTGCAGAGATCCAGCTTGGCCTTCAGTGCACGGCTTGGATTTGTCTTTTGTGACTGTACTGGGGCTCCATCATATCAGGGGTGATGTGAGCTCTGTGACCCCCAGACCTTGCACAATGCCAGGCTCATGGCACACAGCCAGTTTTGGTGATGTGAGGAGGAGAGTCAGGAGTAGATGGGGGCTCAGGACAGCTGAAGATGCAGGAGCCAATGCGGTCAGCAAACATCTGTGTCCAATCAGACAGGACCGCTTCCCATCCAAGGAACAGAATACTCTAGTCCAAGGGACAGAAAACTCCACTGGTGCAGTCAAGGGACTGTCAGGTCACTACCTGGAAAGTCCCTGTCGCCCCAGGCCCATCTGGATAGGAGGCAAATTAACATTATCTGTACCAGGTCTCTCTCTCTCTCTCTCTCTCCTCTCTCTCTTTCTCCCTGTCTCCCTTTCCCTCCCTCTCCCTCTCTCTCCTGTTGGTTCTGTTTCTCTGTGAAACACTGACTTACACAGGGGTGTCGGCCGTTGCAGTTGGGGCTGTATGTGGGGACGCCCCTCAGATGCCCCACCTGGGGCATTTTTTTTTTCTTTTTTGCTGCTATGTAAACAACGTTGCACCTTTCTACGGATGGCGTTTCAAATTCACTGAAATACTGTACTGTTGTCTCCAGCTGGCTGATGGACAGTGAGCATGTCTAAGGTGCACAGAGATTAAGGAACTCACCAGTGAGTGTCAGAGCTGAGACGTGGACCCCGTGTCGAGATCTCACTTGAGAATCTGGGCGCTGAGCCGCTGCCATGGGGGCCCCTATGGTTCAGTTTGGCCATGAATAGAGGATGGCGGGGAGCCAGCCAGCTCTGCCACCATCCAAAGTTTGAATCTGGGAACCACTCTGAGCCTCAGGTCCCTGGTCCGTACACTGGAGATAAGAGGACAGAGGGGCAGTGGCGCCTGGGTCTCCCTAAGGGCACTCGGGAACCTGTAGACAGGCTGGCTGCCCTGGTCACTTCCTGCAGCTCGGAGGCCACAGGATGGCTGGTCGTCTGAGCAGCCCCCGTGCCATTGCGAGTCAGCCAGGGCGCCGGACACACTCCTGTGGCCCCTGCCAGGGGTCCCGGCTGTGGCTCCTGCCTGCTCTTTCCAGACCTCCTTCTCTGGGCACCATTCTCGGTGTCAGGCCCAACGTCTCACACCTGGCTTGCCCGTCTGCCTGGGCGTGAGGCTGGTTTGCCCAGCGTGGGGGCAGCGCTCCGGGTGGACGGAGCCAGAAAGCCTGGCAGCATCGAGGAGTGTGCTGGTGCGTGTCACCATAGCACTGCCCCGCACGCTGGCTGCTGGGCCTGAGTGATGGGGCCGCTGCTTCCTCCCGCCTCTCTCTGCCGGCGTCCCGGGCGGGTGGGCTCGCTCACGTGCCGAATGCCGGCGGTTCTAGCCTTAACCTCTGCCTGCCAGAGATTCCAGTTAAGAGTAAATGCCTGTCCGATCTGAGCGCATGCACTTTCCTGAGTCCCTGTGGTCAAGGGATGCCAAGCTTGTTGGCCTATCTCGAGATAGGACATGTGCCCGCCCTTGGGGAGAGCGTGAGGGTGCAGCAATGGGCAAGGCACCCAAACCACAGGGTCAGAGGAAAACCAGGTGCCATTTCCAGAGGGTGGGGAGGCAGGGATCGGGAAGCTGGCAGCTGCTAGCACTGTAGGGCTGGACCCCCCCCCCCATGCTCTGCCCCCAGCGGCCTGGCATTCTCCATGTGTAGGAGGCGGAAACAGAGAGGTGGTGTGCACTCAGCTCTGCGAATGCCCACCCTACGGAGAGCGCCCCCGCTGGCCCTCGCTGGGCATTGCCCCTGAGCCCCAGGACTCAGCTCTGCGAATGCCCACCCTCCGGAGAGCGCCCCCGCTGGCCTTCGCTGGGCATTGCCCCTGAGCCCCAGGAAGGCTCTCTGGCCTCGGGCTGTCTTGGGTCGGGCTCTACCCTCTGCTGACCTATCTCATGAGCTTCAGGGGATGCCTCTCATGCCACCAGGAGCCAACACTGAGTCTGTGTGTGAGGCTGGCAGCGGGAAGAGTTTCTGTGACCACGTGGTGACAGCAGGTGTGGACCAGGGAGCCAGGACACCCCCAGGAATGGCTGTGAGCATCTGTCTGGGTGAACACTTGATTGATATGCTCAGAGTGCCCTTAATACCAAAGGCTGCCACTCTGTTACTCATGAGGTGTTTATCCCAACACGGGGTTCTCCGCGGGTCACCACCATGCCTGATGCTGAGTGAAAAGACGAAATTTCATGTTGACCTCGATTTCCATTTCCAGATCCAGGCCCTTCCAGTCTGTGGGGAACCAGGTGTTGCGGTGTCGAGATAGAAACAGTTGTTAGCACGAGGGGCCAGCGTTCGGGTCAGATGCAGGGCGGGCTGGAGTTTATGCAGAAGAGGCCCTCGGGGCCCGGGGCGCAGGCGGGTGTCTCTGGGTGGGTGAGTGCAGGGGGCCCGGGGCGCAGGCGGGTGTCTCTGGGTGGGTGAGTGCAGGGGGCCCGGGGCGCAGGCGGGTGTCTCTGGGTGGGTGAGTGCAGGGGGCCCGGGGCGCAGGCGAGTGTCTCTGGGTGGGTGAGTGCAGGGGGCCCGGTGCACTTTGCACACTGGGGGAAGACACTGCAATCCTTGGTGTCTTGAGCGTCACCGAGGAGGTGAATTCTTAGCTGATAGGGCAGAAGGGAGGCGGCCAGGCCCAACGACAGGACAGGGAGCCTGACAAGGCCCCGACCCCGGTCCCACGGGCTCCGCAGGATGTGGTCAGGGCTCGGGCTGGAGCCTTGCTAAGTGGGAAGCTGGCGAGGGCACCGCACGCTCTGGTTTGCGTTTGAAGGAAAAACGGACTTGGCCGGGAGCGAGTGTGGGAGCCGGGAGGCCACTGCAGGGGCCCTTCGTGGGGCCAGGCCTGGGGTTGGCACCAGGCGGGCGGCCGTCAGGACTGGTGAGGTCTGTGGGTGGATTCCGGATCCGTTCTCCTCCGTTGTGGGGACAGAATCGACAGGACAGATGGACGGTTTCTATTCGGGGCTGAGAAACAAGGAGCCTCCCTCCTACAACACCGACTGGGACAAGGAGACGCCCTCCGTGCAGACGCGGGGAGACCCGAGCCCCTTAGGCGGTGTCGCTGTGTGACCTCCGGACGCCGTGCGTGGGGCAGAAGAGCAGCGTGGAGACCCGAGCCCCTTAGGCGGTGTCGCTGTGTGACCTCAGGACGCCGTGCGTGGGGCAGAAGAGCAGCGTGGAGACCCGAGCCCCTTAGGCGGTGTCGCTGTGTGACCTCAGGACGCGGTGCGTGGGGCAGAAGAGCAGCGTGGAGACCCGAGCCCCTTAGGCGGTGTCGCTGTGTGACCTCAGGACGCGGTGCGTGGGGCAGAAGAGCAGCGTGGAGGGCTCTCGGGAGAGGAGAGAGACGTGTGCCGGAGCCCGCGTCCAGGCGGGATTGGCGCGAGGGGCGTTCCGAGCCATGGGGCTGACGCCGTCGTTTGGGGTGAGAGTCTGCAGGGAGGAAGCAGTGGGCCGCGGCCTGTCCTGAGATAAAGCAACACGTGGAGCCGGGTCCAGTGAGGAGAAGCTCCGGGAGCAGCGCCAGAGGGGAGGGGCCCAGGGAGCCAGGCAGCGCGGAGACTGAGAGCAGGTGACATTGGGGGTGTCCGGGTCTGACGCTGCTCAGAGATGACAGGAGCAGGGCCATGGGATTTGGGGAGAGGGAGGCTGTGGATGAAGGTGACAGGACAGGGGAGGAGGTGGCTGCACAGACCCGTGGGCCCCCGGGGACATCACTTCCCAGGTCCCTTGCAGTGAGGTGGGGCCCACCACTCGTGTGGCCAATGCCGTGTGAGCCCCGCCTGTCACTCACTCAGGGGCGGGTCAGTGAGCAGCCCTTGGAGGGCTCTTTCCAGCTGAAGCAGCTACCAGACCTGGAGGCTCCAGGGTCCTGGGTGACTGTGTGGAGCGGGGTCTCCTGTCCCACAGCCAACAGCTGCGTGGCGTCCCCTCTGTCCCCGTGTTCGTGTTTCTCTGCCTCCATCTGAGAGGCTTCCGTGATGAGCAGGGGCAGGAACCCGCACCCCCTCGGGCTCTGGCTGGGTCCCTGGGGCTCAGGAAGGGGAAGTGCAGTTGGCAGTCTCCCCTCTGCGGTCCTGGTGCGCATGCTGCTGTCCATCTTCCGGGCCTTCCTCACCGGTCAGCAGCCGGACGTCGCTCGGATCCAGGACCTTGTAAACCTCCCAGTACCACCCCTCTCGGCCGCTCTCCATCGCGGGACAGCCACCGTGCAGCCGGCGGGGCGGCCCTGATTAATGACGGGCGGGAAATCCCTGCTGGGTGGCTCTGTCATGTGATGGCCCTTCACCGTGACTCAGAGAAGAAACACAAGTCAACGCCCCTTAATCTATGGCTCTCCCGGAACGTCGCGGTAACAACTCATTTTAAGCGGTCGGCGATATCTAAGGACCGGCCGCCGTAAATCTGCAGTTCAGTCCCCCAACAGGGTCTCCAGTCTGACCTGCCACGGAAATTTGGATTTCTTTCCTTTCGGGTTTCCCCGCCGATGGACAGGAGAGTTGCCGCTGGGCACAGTGCTCTCAACGCGGCACCTGTCCCGGGGTGAGCGAAAACCCCAAGTCGGTCTGTGCTTCTGATCACGGTCCAGAGGGGGCTGTGGGCCCGAGGGCCTTGGAACCCTGGGCCAGAACCAGCAAACACTCCTCATGACGCACAGTTCTGAGAGCTCCTCCTAATCCACCCGCCGTTCTCCGAGGCGGCCTCGAGTTCTGCCTGCCGGCCACCGGGCTCCCCGAGGTCACAGACCCACTCGCCCCCGGTGGCCCCGTCCTGCAGAGGTCCGTCTGCAGAGGGACGTCAGCCCTGGGGACCGCAGGACCCGGATTCGAGCTTCTCAACCTATGGTCTTTGTTAAACTCTCAATTTTCTGAGCAAATCCTTTCTCTTTTAAAATAAGCGCAAAGCACAGAAGCAGATGTCAGGCAGCCCGGTTTTGGGGGGATTGTCACACATTTTGGCTTTGTGGGTATCCTCCATCTTTAATATTCCCCCCCCCCCGTCTTTAGATAGTCACGAAGGGATGCCTTTGCCAAGCCATTTTTTTTTTTTAACTGAGCAAGTATGTGAGTGAATGCTCTGTGCGTTTTTGAGTGACTTCTGGAGTAAGCTTGTATTGTAACAAGATACTTCTGGAAACTTCTTTGAGTGATGGTGGTGACAGCGGGGAGGCATCACCTGATGACAGAGGGGGTGAGGTGACTTTTGAGGGCACGCTGCAGACTCCCTGTGGCGTGGAGGAGGGAAGTCAGGGGGCGCGGCCTGATGTCGACATTACGCACCTCCTCCCCCCACCCCCCCTGCTGCGGCCTGGCTGGCGGTGCCCACGTGTCCCGCTCCCTTGCGACCCTTTAACATCTGATACAGTCTTCCCTGTGAGGCAGGTAAGGCAGAGGCTGCAGGTCCCATTTGATGGAGGAGGTAACTGAAGCCCAGAGTTGTACGACCTTCCCCAAGTCCCACGCCTACTAAGTGACGCGGGGGGGGGGGGGACAGATGGGGGGGCTTCTGGGCGCCATCCTCGCCCTTGCACAGATGAGCAGAGCGGAGCTGATGACAGCAGGTGGCCTCCCTGAGACCTCCCGCCCCGCTGATTCCCTGTCCCAGGACCAGGGGGCCATGCCGTCCCTTCCGGCACCGACGCCCTCTCGGTCCTCTCGTGTGTGCCCTGTCTTCCGTTTGCCTCTTCCTATTGGCGTGCAAACTGTCGTATGCAGGGGTGCGTCTGCAGCCCCCCATCGGTGTCCCACAGAATATTTGTTACAGGAATGAATTCCTGACGAGAAACACGGCTGTGGTTTCCGGAGACTCTATCTAGAATCCTCCATAGGTTGGTTAGGACTTTACAGGCTCACTTACCTATATGGCCGTGTCCTGTGTCCCTGTGCCTTCACTTCTCCTCACCTTCCCTGTGGTCTTCCTCTCCTGCCTTCTTCCTGCTCTCCCTGTCCCTTCCCTTCTCTGGGTCCTCTGTCCCCTCCCTCTCCTCCACCCTCCCCTCCCTCGGAAGCATGGGACTCCTAGGCAGAGACGGGAGACAGTCCCTCTTGCTTCACCCCGAACGGCCATCATTGTGATTAAGAAAATCTTTTCACTAGATCACGGATGGACCAGAGGTGACAGAGTCCACCCAAGAAAGCCTGGGACAGGCCTGGGCGCTGGACAGACCACCTGGAGCCCAGCATCCATCTGGAACTCCAAAAAAAGTCTGTCCCTCTGGGATCCAGAAGTACTGTCTGTCCTTAGAGTGTGTTCGTCCACACGACTCTTGAACCTGGGTGCTGGGAGTGAACAGTTAAGTTCACGGTGGGTGCAGAGAGCAAACAGACTGAGACCCCTGGCTCAAACAGGGGAATTTCAGATACTTAACAAATGCCGGAGCCTTGACTGAGGCTCACGCTCATGAGAGGCTCCAGTGGGGAGTGCAGCCCTGCCCCCCAATCCCGCTGATGGAGACGGTCCCCAGAGGACCCGAACTAGAAAACAGAAAATGACTATTCCTCTGTCCTAATCTTAAATCCGTCACCTTGGCTGGACCCACTGAGTGCTGGTAATGAGGTGTGAGAGGCAATCTGAGGACGGTAATTAGGTATCAGACCTGGACAGGTGCCAGGCAAGGGTGTGAGGCCCCACGGAGGTGGGTCTCCTCCGCAGCTGTCCGCGGGGGACGGAGCCGGCAAGGGAGATGTCACTGCGATGCCTCCAGCGGCCTGGATTTGTAGACGGGCACGTTTTCTCCTCGGTTGGATGCCAGATGCTGTTCACCTTGTGCGGTTCTGAGCTACAGAGTGGCGGAGGGGCCCTGTCTTTTGGTTGTGAGCGTGCTCACTGTGGGTGGCCGGAGACCCGTCCAGCAGCTGCCCAAAGACACGTCGCGCGGCGTCTGCACGGAATAAGTTCCCCGGGGAAAGGAGCCCTAGGTGTCAGTGATGGTCAGGTTCTCAGGAGACGGGGGTCACAGCTCTGCGTTTCTGGGCTGTCCTCCCTGGGCGAGGACCTCCCTGTGTCTGAGTGACTTTCCCTCAACCATAGTGAGAGGTAGATGGTGGGGGGTGGATTCTAACAGCTGTCCTGCAGGGACACCCCGCTGTTCCTGGGGTCCCTCTGCTCAGTGCCCTGGCTGCTCCCGTGACAAGAATGCGGCACAGCCTTGGGGGAGGGACAGCAAGACCGCATGGAGCCACGTTGACCAATCGGCTGCCTGGACACTTGCAGCTGGATATGTTGGGGTTCTTTAGTAAGAAACAGCAGACAATTTGGGCCCACTCAGGTGTGAAGGGGGCCCACTGGAGGCCAGGGACTGGGAGGGAAGGTCTGCCCTGGGGGTAGGGAGTGCAGGCTTCTCTGTGGGATATACCTCCCTGCCTAAGAGTAGGATTGTTTTTATTCGAAATGCGGAGAGGAAGTGTGGCAGACAGTCAGTGCTGCCGACCCCGTGTCCTGTTCTGTCCCTCGGGTGGCTGTGTTGCATGGCGCTTCTTGACCCTTCGTGCCTGGTGAGGGCTGTGTGTCGTTCTGGACCGTGTCCTTAGAGCAGGAGCGGCACGTGACACCCTGGAGCGTGTATGTGGCCCGTGTCCTTAGAGCCGGAGCGGCACGTGACACCCTGGAGCGTGTATGTGGCCCGTGTCCTTAGAGCAGGAGTGGCACGTGACACCCTGGAGCGTGTATGTGGCCCGTGTCCTTAGAGCAGGAGCGGCACGTGACAATCTGGAGCGTGTATGTGGCCCGTGTCCTTAGAGCAGGAGCGGCACGTGACACCCTGGAGCGTGTATGTGGCCCGTGTCCTTAGAGCAGGAGCGGCCTGTGACAATCTGGAGCGTGTATGTGGCCCGTGTCCTTAGAGAGCAGGAGCGGCACGTGACACCCTGGAGCGTGTATGTGGCCCGTGTCCTTAGAGCAGGAGCGGCACGTGACACCCTGGAGCGTGTATGTGGCCCGTGTCCTTAGAGCAGGAGCGGCACGTGACACCCTGGAGCGTGTATGTGGCCCGTGTCCTTAGAGAGCAGGAGCGGCACGTGACACCCTGGAGCGTGTATGTGGCCCGTGTCCTTAGAGAGCAGGAGCGGCACGTGACAACCTGGAGCGTGTATGTGGCCCGTGTCCTTAGAGAGCAGGAGCGGCACGTGACAACCTGGAGCGTGTATGTGGCCCGTGTCCTTAGAGAGCAGGAGCGGCACGTGACACCCTGGAGCGTGTATGTGGCCCGTGTCCTTAGAGCAGGAGCGGCCCGTGACACCCTGGAGCGTGTATGTGGCCCGTGTCCTTAGAGAGCAGGAGCGGCACGTGACACCCTGGAGCGTGTATGTGGCCCGTGTCCTTAGAGCAGGAGCGGCACGTGACAATCTGGAGCGTGTATGTGGCCCGTGTCCTTAGAGCAGGAGCGGCACGTGACAATCTGGAGCGTGTATGTGGCCCGTGTCCTTAGAGCAGGAGCGGCCCGTGACACCCTGGAGCGTGTATGTGGCCCGTGTCCTTAGAGCAGGAGCGGCACGTGACACCCTGGAGCGTGTATGTGGCCCGTGTCCTTAGAGCAGGAGCGGCACGTGACACCCTGGAGCGTGTATGTGGCCCGTGTCCTTAGAGCAGGAGCGGCCCGTGACACCCTGGAGCGTGTATGTGGCCCGTGTCCTTAGAGCAGGAGCGGCACGTGACACCCTGGAGCGTGTATGTGGCCCGTGTCCTTAGAGCAGGAGCTGCCCGTGACACCCTGGAGCGTGTATGTGGCCCGTGTCCTTAGAGCAGGAGCGGCCCGTGACACCCTGGAGCGTGTATGTGGCCCGTGTCCTTAGAGCAGGAGCGGCACGTGACACCCTGGAGCGTTTATGTTGAGGAAGACTCGGCAGAGTTTCCGTTGTGTCCGCCACCGTGAGAGCAGGTCCGGAAGCGCGGCTACGTCAGCGGGGACAGGGGCGCCCGTTAGCAGAGCCCCCTCTCCGCCGGGGGTGGCTGCGTGGCCTGAGAAGGAAGTAGACTTGCTTCCTTTCAGCCACGGAGGATTTGGCACCGCTGGTTGCCGGAGCATGCGCACACCTAACCGGACGGGCGCAGGGGGGCGTCCCGCGGCCTCGTCGGGGTCGTGCGCTCATCCCTGCAGGGGAGCAGGACCCCTGCTGGCCCGCTCAGCCCCGTCCACGGGGAGGCAGCTCATTCCAGGGTTGTGGCAGGACCCACAGAACAAAGAACCCACACTGCGGTGGTCACCGGACCCCACTCAGGAACCGAGCCCGTGACCCCGACCTCTCAGATGCCCGGTCCTTGTGGACGGATGAGCCACAAGCAGCACCTGTGTCTCAAGGTCACAGCTGTGTGCCCCCACCCTCAACGTCACAACGCTCTGGAACACCAGGGCTAACACCTGCCTCTGAGTTCTGGCTGCTCCCGACACGACACCCTACCTGCAGGGATTGGTCAGGGGGACTCACGAGTCTCCCACTATATTCAGTTGAGTTCAAAACCACAAGCTCTTTCTTGGAAAAAAAGGAAAAAATTCAAACGGGATGGACCCCATTACATATTAAAACATACTCTATTGCATAGCATTAACGGGCCATATGGAAACGCCCCGATAGATCACAATTTGTCTGTGCCATGGTGGTAACATGAATAATACATTGAGGAACTTTTACGCATTTAATGGGATGCGGCGGGGGGGGGGGGGGGAACAGTCCTAGGGCGTTGTTAGACTTTCCTTCTCTCTCCTTGGGCAGGTTGGGGCAGTTTGTCCCCATCCCAACACACACAGCCATCATCTGAGTCACTGCACTACCTCCGGCGACAGAGCCGGGTAATTAGAAAGAACACGACTACGAATACACAATAAATCCAGGCGGCCTGCTAATTATGTGCATATTGTACTATATGAATGCTGCTAATAATTCAAAGGGCACCGAACATAAGAAATCATCTCATTTGCCACGCTCTCCTGGCCCCACACTTTGTAACAACACCGCTGGGAGAGATGTGGACACAGTCGCGTCTCTCTCCCGAACCCGTGAGAGCCGTGAAGGGCGGGAAAGGCGCCCGGCCGGCCTCCCTCCGCATGTCGGGGCCTCGGGCGTCTGGCTAGTCTGGGGGGGGGTGCCCATGCCGCTGGGCAGAAGCAGAGGGTCCAGGGAGGGCCTGGGGCTCTTTATGGTACGAGTCGGGGCTTGGTGCTGGTTCAGATTCTGCAGGAGACTTGCTTGTTGGTGAGATGTCTAGAGCAGTCGGCCCGGCCCCGGACCCGTGGCTCTGGGGGGACGCCAGGGCTGGGGAGCTGCTGTGTAGCACGGTAGTTCAAGGGCAGATGGCAGTCTGGATTTCTACACGGGATCTCATGAGTTTTACGTGTCGGCCAGTCATTTTTAAAAAGATTCAATTGAATGAGCCAAACACCATTTCTCTGTGGGTCACGCACCACCGCCCGGCTGCAGTTTCTGACTGTTGCCATAGAGCCCGTGTGGCCAGGAGGGGTGTGGACCGAGGAGTGCCGCTCAGGCATGTAACTCCCCCCAGGGACTGTCTGTCTCACCAGAGCAGAGACACCCGGTCCCCGAGGAGGGGAGGACCGGACATGCTCGCCCACCCTGGGTTGTTCCACGAGCGACCTCCCTGTGTCCCCGGCACATGCAGAGCCCAGTGCGAGGGCGTCGTGCGGGGCACGGCTTACAGGTGACCTTCGCCAAGGACTCACCTGTTCTTCAACAGAGCCGCATGTGTCCACCTGGAACGTCCGTGGGTACACTAGTGCCGTCGAGCTGGGGAGATGCCAGCACGAGGCGTGGGCAAAAGAAGCAACGTGAGGAATAATAGTTAAGTTTTCTATGGTCCCTTTTTTTTTTTTTTTTTTGGTAAATATAACAAAGTGTGTGTGTACTCCTACATTTTTTATCCTATATACCATTCCATAAATTTCAAAGAATAGTTTGCGTCTTTTCAGCCTCTTCTTAAAACACTGGACCCCTCACGTGCTGTTACTCTTCACGGACCATCCCAGTCCCCTTTTCCCTGGTTTAGTTCCATTTTTTCCTGATTTAGGGAAAATGGGCTTTTTAAAGAGTCAGACGTCAATGAAACATACTGTGTGATCAGGGCAGAGTCATAGGCTCTGTAGCTACCGCAGCACCGAGGTCCAGACACGTATCCTAGGGAGCTGGCGCACGCAGCTGTGGGGGCCCAGAAGTCCAGCGATGACGCCTGCAGAAGTCCCTGAGTCTCAGGGAGCAGGCACCGGGGCTCGGGATTCACAGCAGCTGCCTCGAGACACACTGCCTTGTCCCAGCCTCTGAGCTCCCTCTGCGTGCGCCTCTGGCTCTGTGAACTCATGTAGGAAAAGAAACAGGTGGGGTAGGGGAGGCCTCTGAATCCCACCCGGCCTGGAGGGGCTCTCTGCCCCTCCTCGAGGAAAACGCCTATGGCCCGGCCCAGGGAGAGGCGCTAACCATTCTGTCAGCTGACGCAGGTGCAAAGCAGGCTCTGCTGGAGAAGAGGGCAGAATTCGCTGTCCCTGGTCTGTACACCAGCATGACGGGGCGCAGCTGGCTTGGAGAGCAGGGCTGGGGGAGCAGCGGGGTGAGGAGGAAGGAAGGCGGGAGACCAGCGTGAGCGTGGGTGCCGGCAGCTGGGGTGCGGGGCAGCAGCGTGGGAACACCAGCTGCCCCAGGGGGCTAAGCCCAGCAAGAGGGACACGTCCAGGGGTTCTGGGCTGTGTCTGACGTCTGGCAGCCAGCTCGAGTGAGAGCCAGCAGTGAGTGTGCGTGGAACCCTGAGCGGTTCCCGTGCTGGGCCCTGAGCCTTCCCAACTGCCTTGAGATGAAACAGGGACATGAGGGGGTGGAGGAGCCTCAGGGACTCGGCCCAGGCCTGGCTCCATAGGCTCCGGACACCCCTCCTGTCTCCCACCGAGCTCCCTGGGGGCGGGCGGAGGGCACAGCTTGCGGGGTGGAGTGTGTGGTGTCCCTTTGCACCTCGCACTTGGCAGGCACGCAGGTTTCTGGGTGTCCTTTGGGTCAGTTTCTGCACAGACGCTAAACCTCAGGTGTCCCCCATTTTCTCCTCCTTTCCTCTCCTTCTCCTCCTGTCACCTTTCTTCCCTCCCTGTCTCTCCTGCCTGGCTTCCCCCAGCTCATGAAAATGTCTCCAGTCGCTGCTCACTGTCTGCGTTTCCTTTGCGCCTCACTCCCGGGTCTGAGCGCCTCCAGCACAGCTGACCGCACCGCGTCATCAGGCCCCAGTGACCAGAAAGTACGCACAATCGGCTCCCCTCGGACGCGGGGCCTTCTTGCTCACGCTTCTGGTTGATGCGAGAGGTGAGGGTTTCATTCTGTTTTGATTTTGTGAAACAAACACACCCAAGACCCTGCCTGCGCGGGCATCCGTCTGGTGAGGATGCACATGGCAGCTGCTTAGTGAGGGGCAGCTAGTGGACGTGTGCGCGCGACGCAGCGCTGAGGTCTGCAGGTCCTGCTCAGGGTGGATCCGCTGACGGTGGGTGGGGCCGGTGGGCGGGGCTTTAGGGACTGGCAGGTGGGGGGACAATGGGGGTCAATGGTCAGGGAGGGGCGGGGCTTAGGGCCGGCAGGTGGGCGGGGCGAATGGGGGGGTCAATGGTCGGGAAGGGGCGGGGCTTAGGGCCGGCCGGTGGGCGGGGCGAATGGGGGGGTCAATGGTCAGGGAGGGGCGGGGCTTAGGGCCGGCCGGTGGGCGGGGCCGATGGCTGCTCTGGGCGGTTTGGCTGCAGGGTTCCAGGGAGGCAGTTGGCCTGTTGGAAGCCCTCGGTCCTTGCGTGGAGGCCCCTGAGTCACACTCATTAGGCCTTGCAGCCACGGTGACCGGACCGGCATGACATCAGAGCCACCGAACCAGCTGCTAACTTCCTCCGACAAGTCCACGTTTTTCAGACCACGTTTTTCTCTGGAGCGAGGCAGAGCATCTTCCTGCCTTTGGAGACGGAAGAGAAGCCGCGTGGGTCCGCTGCTCCCCATCACGGGAAGAACCTGGACTGGCCTGGCCTGGCCTTCTGCCCGACATCGGGAGGGACTAGGCAGCGAGCTCTGAGTGGGAGTCCAGAGACCACGGTGCAGCCGTCCCAGCTGCGCAAGTGACAGCCTTCTGTGACGCAACGATGTTCACCCCTGCCTCGCTCGCTGCACCACGGCTCCAGTTACAGCGGGAGCTCAGAGCAGAAGGACCCGATATACACGCTCCCCCCAGAAATCACCCTTCTCTCCTGTTTGAAATTGCCTAGTGACCTCAGCGGGCCCAAGTCCCTGCTGTCACAGCTGGAATACCTGACAGGTAGATGAGATGGTGAGAGGAAGACACCTTGGCAGGGAGAATGAAAGATGTTAAGAGCGGTGTTGGAGAACACGGCTGAAGAGGGTGACTGATCCAGGTAGACCCACTTAACTGACTATCACAGACCCGGGCGTAGGCAAGGCGACCTCACCCCGGAAGCTCCAGCCTGTGGCAGCCCGGCCCATGTGGGCAGCTCTCTCCGATGGAGCTATTTATTACCGCGGTCCACTCCCCCACCCCCAGCCCTAGCTCCCAGCCATTTGTCGGCTTGTCAGGCTGGCCGCCGCTCTCTGGCACACTGCAAGAAGCTGACATTAATATTTTTATCGGCCTGACTTTGGGCGGTCAGCTGGGATTAGTACAGGTGACATCTCCATGATCTTAGCAAAGAAAATTGATTCAAATGTGCTGAATCAGAAACTGGCAGAACGGTTGAAGGCTACAATGTGTCACAGTCGGAGATCACGCCTGACTGCCTCCCTGGGGAGGGTGTTTCAGATCAGAACACGGGAGAGCCATGTAACCGGAGAGAAAGACCAGAGGAAAGGTCCCTGGGAGAGAGTCACTGGAAGGGCACGACGGTGGCCTTTCAGGTTCAGGAGCTCCCTCTTGTCAAGTGTGGGCTCCGTGAACGTCACTTGAGTGCATTTTCCTATTGTCTCTGATCTTTAAATAGTTGTGCTTTTTATGCACCCAAATGGACACAGAGTGTGCGTGATGTGGGCTGGGAGGGAACCGTGGGGTGTCCGGATCTGGACTTCCCAGTCTCCCCAGTCGTGAGACACTTTTTTTTGGCAGTAAACCTCTTTGTTCTGTTTCCCTGGAGAACGGAGACAAGGTTCCCGAGGCGCTCTGCGTTGGGTGGTGCGGTCTTAGAAACACAACGAAGATAGATGTCAACATGGCTGAAAATGTTGCTCACCTGGGTTCCGTCATCAGTTCCAGGAGACGGCCAACGAGAAACCAAGAGAAGGCTGAGTCTCAGAGGAGCAGCCACAGAAGAATTAGGAGACGTCACCAGGTGCGCAGAGACGCTGTGAGAGACCACCCACCCCTTGTCTTCCCAGTCACCGTGTAGGGGTGTGAAAGGTGGACCGCAAAGGTGGCTGATGGGAGAAGGGTTTCATTTGAAACACACATTGGAAGAGAGCTGTACAGACATCTCGGACCACCAGAGAGACAGACAAGAGGCTCCTAGAGCAAATGAAGCCTGAGACATCGCTGGAGGCAAATATGAAAACGACGGAAGCTGTCCGACTTCGGACACACAATGAGAAGGTGTTCTAGCGTCCAGGGAGCGGGACCCCGTGCATCTGGGCCTCGCTCTCCACGTCCCCCATCAGCTTGTCCAGAGAGACACTCTCTGGAGCTGCTTGTTCACATTTCCACCTGAAATTTTAGCCTGAAGCTGACATTCCTTTCCTGGTTTATAGACTGTACATGTTCTGGCTTCTTCCAGCCTCTTCCCCCATCGTCCACAGGGCTCTGGTCAGTCGGTTTCTCTGTCTCCTCATTCCTTGCTGACCTCAGTCCTGCCTCAGGACCTTTGCACATGCTGCTCCTGCTGCTTGGAAAATAATAGATGAGGCCTTGCCGTGGCCGCCTTGCTCTGTCATCCTGGCAAAGACTGAATGTGTCTTCGTCAGGATGGCTCCCTGTGCACTGCAGACAGTCTTGACGTCCTCCATCCCTGTCACTGTCTGAAATGTCCTGGCTCCTGGTTGGGTAGCCAGCTCCTTGGTGCCTGGTGTCTGTCTGCTGACTCCTGCAGACCCTAACCACACAGAGTGTTTGCATGTGATATGAACTCCTAGCCCATGTGCTCTCCCAGTAACTCTGAGGGATGAAACAGAGCCCTGAGGCCCAGAGAGGGCATACCTTTATCCCAAGGTCACACAGGACACTGGTCAGAGTCAGCCCTGGGTCCCAGAACCGCCAGTTCTGCTCTGTGGACCTCCCATCCTGATATGACCCCCTAGGTGGACAGACACTGCCCTGAGCACAGAGCAGGGGGTCTTCACACTGAAACACAGCCCCAGGTTGCTCCTGGGAGCTCACGCAGGGGGCCCAGATTTTGCAAAGACGGCTCTGGGAGGAGGCTGGGTCCTGGGGGTTGGTGATGCCCCTGGATGGAAGAGGTTCTGTTGGCAGGTGCAGGCCACCCCCACCCCCACCCCCCGAGTTGTCTGGGCACCAACTGGGAGGAAGGGCGTCTGGGCTGAGACTGACAAATTCTGCACCAGAGGTGTTTCCAGATGCTGTGTGCACCCAGCCTGGACCGCACAGCAGGTGGGATGTGTATTAACTCGGCTGTGCCGGAGGAGGGCCCTGCAGAGGTGGAGTGTTGACCTTGGGGAGCCTCTGTTGGAAGAGGATGGGTCATTTCTGAGGCTAGATGCAGAGCCTGGGAACTTGAAGAGTCCAGACTCTCAGGCATGGGTTGAATTCAACACTTCCTTTGAACACTGACTGTGGGCCCAGCCTTGAACTGGACCTGTCGTGGTGCAGAGGGGAGTCGCAGAGAACCTTGCCCAGAGAATGCACAGTTGGCACAGGGATGCTAAGTTGAGGCTCTGCGGTGGCGTAAGCCACCAAAGAGGGAGCCGTGCACGATGTCAGAGAGAGCTGGCCTGGGGGGCCCAGGGCACATCCAGGGGGCAGGACCCCAAGACTCTGCACCTGGGCCAAAGCGGGCGATAAAATGTGGGAGGCTCAGAAGTGGGGGCAACCCCTGGCCAGCACGTCCTTCCAGGCCCCCCGGCGGGGGGAAGAAAGCCTCTTCTGAGAGAAGACCACGCTCCCGCCTGTGTGAGGAGAAGCGTGAAGGGGGACTGGGGGGACAGACTGGGTTGTCCATCCTCCTGAGGCCCCACACCAGGCATCCTCTGCAAGCGGGGGCCTGTCAGGAGCCCGGCCTGCACAATGCAGTGTGGTCCCCTGGTGGCCTGAGACCTCCACCCGCTGTGGGGCTCGGAGCCCCTCCAGCAGAGCCCAGGAGGCAGCGAGGACCGGCGGCCAGAGCCCAGGAGGCAGCGAGGACCGGCGGCCAGAGCCCAGGAGGCAGCGAGGACCGGCGGCCAGCCCCTCTGTTAACTCTCGTGGGTGGTGAGCCAGCCTGGCCACGCCCCATCACTGCCCTGCGGCCGGCTGCACAGACACAGCCCGTCCCTCCTGGGCTGGGCGACTGACCTCTCAGCCACGGTGATGGTCTGGATCCCTAGCACTCCAGGGCACCACTGCTGCCCCCCCTCCGGGTCAGGAGATGGGATCTACCCCACTTTCTGAGCAGAGCGGGGCTCCCCCTCCCCCTTGTGGTCAAGGGCCATCTGCAGGTCCTGGGGGAGTCGCTTGGCCTCTGAACCTTGGTTTCCCGTCTGTAAAAACGCAGAGATCCATTGCCCCTCCTCCCGGGCCGCAGTGTGAGGATTAGTGGAGAGAATCTCTCTGCAGCTCTGGTCAGGAGAGCAGCCACGGGGCAGCTGCTCGCAGCCCCAGAAAGAGCGCAGGCCCCGCCCACCAAGGGGCCTTTCGCTCTCCCCTCCCCGCGCAGCCTGCAGACAGAGGGAGCCCAGGGCGGAGCATGTCCTGTCCTGTCCTGTCCCGTCCTGTCCTGCAGCTGCCTCCGCGCCCGGGCCCTTCATCTCCTGTCCTGTCCTGTCCCGTCCTGTCCTGTCCTGTCCTGCAGCTGCCTCCGCGCCCGGGCCCTTCATCTCCTGTCCTGTCCCGTCCTGTCCTGTCCTGCAGCTGCCTCCGCGCCCGGGCCCTTCATCTCCTGTCCTGTCCTGTCCTGTCCTGTCCCGTCCTGTCCTGCAGCTGCCTCCGCGCCCGGGCCCTCCATCTCCTGTCCTGTCCTGTCCTGTCCTGTCCTGCAGCTGCCTCCACGCCCGGGCCCTTCATCTCCTGTCCTGTCCTGTCCTGTCCTGCAGCTGCCTCCGCGCCCGGGCCCTTCATCTCCTGTCCTGTCCTGTCCTGTCCTGTCCTGCAGCTGCCTCCGCGCCCGGGCCCTTCATCTCCCGTCCTGTCCTGTCCTGTCCTGCAGCTGCCTCCGCGCCCGGGCCCTTCATCTCCCGTCCTGTCCTGTCCTGTCCTGTCCTGCAGCTGCCTCCGCGCCCGGGCCCTTCTCTCCAGGGACACTTCTGTCCTCCCCGCCCACCAGCTCCCTGGGGATCTGGACGGCACCCAGGGAGAGAATGCCAGTTCAATGTCACCCAGGCAGAAGGAACACCTTTCTGTGTTGATTTCCATTCTGGGCTTGGACTCTGTTCAAGCAAAGGGGTGGTGGGAGAACGGGGAAGGCACCCGGGGCTTTGCCCAAGTGGGGCTCCCTCCCACCGCCCCACCGCTCAGCTGGCCCACCGGCTCTGTGCGGAGGAGACAGCACCACACTGGGGTCTCGTGGCGAGATGAAAACGAAGGGATAAATACACAGGTTTAATAATATTCTGTCCTTTCCGACGCTGTCCACGGCTTGCCTGTGATATTTTAATCCACGTTGCACACTCTTAACATGAAGAACCGACCAGGTTTCGCCAGAGAGATGATATCTTCCTGAAATGGCCCTGTCCTGTGTCTGTGGTTCTAAACACAAATTTATTTGCTTTTATCACTTTGGACTAGAGAGAAAGAAAATGAACTATTAGAAGAAAGCCTTCTCTCTCCCTCCCCTTCCCCCCCTTCAATTCTCTCCAGAAGCAGAGCCTCCCTCTCCTTTCATCTCCTCTCTGCTCCTCCAGCCCCGCTCCATTATCTGCTCCCACGCCACCTGGGAAGTGAGTGGGTCAGCCTCGTCTGTCCGTCTGTCTCCTAGCCATGGACACAAACTGACTCAGTGCCCACAGGAGGGGTGGCTTCAGCACTCTGTAAAGTGAAGCCAACTCCCTTCATGTTCTTGTCCTGTTCTTGTACTTCACTTAAAGTTTTAAATGAATTCTATAGGGGTTTTCACCCCCCCTCTCCCCCTTCCTCCCTTCCCCCTTCCTTCCCACCCTTCCTTCCTTCCTCTCTTCCTCTAAGCAAGGTGAGGTGGCCAGCCGGCCGGGAGACTAGCAGAGAGAGAGGTCAGCTCACGGGGTTAGATGGGCGGGTCTGGGTCTGGGCTGACCGCTTCCCTTCCCCTTCCCCTTTCTTCCTGCTTTGCCCACAAGAGAGAAATGGAGTCGGTTTTACATTGAGTCAGCTGCTTTGCTCTGGCCAGGGCCAGCTTACAGGAACGACGCCTCCCCTGCACACACGGGGCAGCTCCCAGGTGGGGACCCTGGCGGGGGAGGAAGAAGGGAGGGTGGGGGGCAGGTGACAAGCACTCAGAGACCAGGTGCCTGTCTACTGTCTGAGCCCTGTGTCAGGGCCCCCAGCGTCCCTTGTGGCAGGGAGGCGGGGCTGCTGGGCAGAGAAAGGGCCCACCCCTCTCTGTCCCTCGGCCTGTGGACTTGTGACATCAGAGCACCGAGTGTCCTCCGTTTCAGGCACGAGGACTGGATCCGAGAAGAGGCCAACCCTCCCCGACCACCGCCTGCTGGGCTGCTCAGGGAGCACTCCCTCCTGTCACACTGTCCCTGACCACTGCCTGCTGGGCCGCTCAGGGAGCACTCCCTCCCGCCATCCCTCCCTGATCACCGCCTGCTGGGCTGCTCAGGGAGCACTCCCTCCTGCCACACTGTCCCCGACCACCGCCTGCTGGGCCACTCAGGGAGCACTCCCTCCCGCCACACTGTCCCCGACCACCGCCTGCTGGGCTGCTCAGGGAGCACTCCCTCCTGCCACACTGTCCCCGACCACCACCTGCTGGGCTGCTCAGGGAGCACTCCCTCCTGCCACACTGTCCCCGACCACCACCTGCTGGGCTGCTCAGGGAGCACTCCCTCCTGCCACACTGTCCCCGACCACCGCCTGCTGGGCCACTCAGGGAGCACTCCCTCCCGCCACACTGTCCCCGACCACCGCCTGCTGGGCCACTCAGGGAGCACTCCCTCCTGCCACACTGTCCCCGACCACCGCCTGCTGAGCCGCTCAGGGAGCACTCCCTCCTGCCACACTGTCCCCGACCACCGCCTGCTGGGCCACTCAGGGAGCACTCCCTCCCGCCACACTGTCCCCGACCACCACCTGCTGGGCCACTCAGGGAGCACTCCCTCCTGCCACACTGTCCCCGACCACCACCTGCTGGGCTGCTCAGGGAGCACTCCCTCCTGCCACACTGTCCCCGACCACCGCCTGCTGGGCCACTCAGGGAGCACTCCCTCCCGCCACACTGTCCCCGACCACCGCCTGCTGGGCCACTCAGGGAGCACTCCCTCCTGCCACACTGTCCCCGACCACCACCTGCTGGGCTGCTCAGGGAGCACTCCCTCCTGCCACACTGTCCCCGACCACCGCCTGCTGGGCTGCTCAGGGAGCACTCCCTCCTGCCACACTGTCCCCGACCACCACCTGCTGGGCTGCTCAGGGAGCACTCCCTCCCGCCACACTGTCCCCGACCACCACCTGCTGGGCTGCTCAGGGAGCACTCCCTCCTGCCACACTGTCCCCGACCACCGCCTGCTGGGCCACTCAGGGAGCACTCCCTCCCGCCACACTGTCCCCGACCACCGCCTGCTGGGCTGCTCAGGGAGCACTCCCTCCCGCCACACTGTCCCCGACCACCGCCTGCTGGGCTGCTCAGGGAGCACTCCCTCCCGCCACACTGTCCCCCACCACCGCCTGCTGGGCCGCTCAGGGAGCACTCCCTCCCGCCACACTGTCCCCGACCACCGCCTGCTGGGCCGCTCAGGGAGCACTCCCTCCTGCCACACTGTCCCCGACCACCGCCTGCTGGGCTGCTCAGGGAGCACTCCCTCCTGCCACACTGTCCCCGACCACCGCCTGCTGGGCCGCTCAGGGAGCACTCCCTCCTGTCACACTGTCCCCGACCACCGCCTGCTCAGGGAGCACTCCCTCCTGCCACACTGTCCCCCACCACCGCCTGCTGGACTGCTCAGGGAGCACTCCCTCCTGCCACACTGTCCCCGACCACCGCCTGCTGGGCTGCTCAGGGAGCACTCCCTCCTGCCACACTGTCCCCGACCACCGCCTGCTGGGCCGCTCAGGGAGCACTCCCTCCTGCCATCCCTCCCCGACCACCGCCTGCTGGGCTGCTCAGGGAGCACTCCCTCCTGCCACACTGTCCCCGACCACCGCCTGCTGGGCTGCTCAGGGAGCACTCCCTCCCGCCACACTGTCCCCGACCACCGCCTGCTGGGCCACTCAGGGAGCACTCCCTCCTGCCACACTGTCCCCGACCACCGCCTGCTGGGCCGCTCAGGGAGCACTCCCTCCTGCCACACTGTCCCCGACCACCGCCTGCTGGGCTGCTCAGGGAGCACTCCCTCCTGCCACACTGTCCCCGACCACCGCCTGCTGGGCTGCTCAGGGAGCACTCCCTCCTGTCACACTGTCCCCGACCACCGCCTGCTCAGGGAGCACTCCCTCCTGCCACACTGTCCCCCACCACCGCCTGCTGGACTGCTCAGGGAGCACTCCCTCCCGCCACACTGTCCCCGACCACCGCCTGCTGGGCTGCTCAGGGAGCACTCCCTCCTGTCACACTGTCCCCGACCACCGCCTGCTGGGCTGCTCAGGGAGCACTCCCTCCTGCCACACTGTCCCCGACCACCGCCTGCTGGGCTGCTCAGGGAGCACTCCCTCCCGCCACACTGTCCCCGACCACCGCCTGCTGGGCTGCTCAGGGAGCACTCCCTCCCGCCACACTGTCCCCGACCACCGCCTGCTGGGCTGCTCAGGGAGCACTCCCTCCTGTCACACTGTCCCCGACCACCGCCTGCTCAGGGAGCACTCCCTCCCGCCACACTGTCCCCGACCACCGCCTGCTGGGCCGCTCAGGGAGCACTCCCTCCTGTCACACTGTCCCCGACCACCGCCTGCTGGGCTGCTCAGGGAGCACTCCCTCCTGCCACACTGTCCCCGACCACCGCCTGCTGGGCCGCTCAGGGAGCACTCCCTCCTGTCACACTGTCCCCGACCACCGCCTGCTGGGCTGCTCAGGGAGCACTCCCTCCCGCCACACTGTCCCCGACCACCGCCTGCTGGACTGCTCAGGGAGCACTCCCTCCTGCCACACTGTCCCCGACCACCGCCTGCTGGGCTGCTCAGGGAGCACTCCCTCCTGCCACACTGTCCCTGACCACCGCCTGCTGGGCTACTCAGGGAGCACTCCCTCCTGCCACACTGTCCCTGAGCTCCATGAAGCTCCAGCTCCTCTCTGTCAGGTGGCCCCTGACCCCTGCCAGCCCCTGTGCCGTGCCTGAGGTGGGCGGAGCTGGGCTCCGGGTGCCACGGCTCTGCTCCCGGGAGGCGCTGTGTGGGTGGACAGCGCTCTCAGAGGAGGAGGGGCACGTGAGCCCTGAGCTGACATGGCCAGGGCTGCAGCCGGGCAGCCCTGGTTGGGCCGCGTCCAGGCCGGAGTGAGAGGAGGGAGCCCGCGGGTCCCGGGTGATGGTGAGGACTGGCCGGGGCAGAGCAGGGCAGCCCCGGCTGGACAGAGATCGATGTACCCAGGATGCCGGGAACTGAGTCCACTGGGAACTCTGCTGGTGCTTAATGTTGACAGTGCATCCACGCTCAGAGACTCCACACGAACCGAATGAAATCCACGCGGGGGCAAAATTCAGTCTGTGGGCCTCCGTGGGGTGCTCCCTTCCTGAAGCCACATTTCTCTGTTCCCAGGACAGGAATATGGAATGGCCAGGGGGATTTTGTTCTGGCTTTAGAAAATCCACTGGAGAGCCCGCCCTTTCCTGCCCCTGGGTAGCCTGTGGGTAGAGACACCAATGGCACTTGGAGGAAGCAGCCTGTCAACCTTTCCTCACATCCCCCGGACAGTGGGATGGGTTGTGGCCCCTTGACCCAGAGCTGGTGAGCTGGGATGAGGCTTTCTGCAAAGCCCGGGCTTTGAGTGAGCTCAGATGGAAGCAAGACCTGCAGGGACCAGCATGCAGCCCCCGGAGGATGGCCTGTCTGAGAACAGAGGCTGCGTGAGAGAGGCGCGCAGAGGAAAAAGCCCAGATCTGACGGCACTGGTCCGGCGCCTGCATCTAGCTATGCTTGAATCCCACCCCTGGCCCCTTCAGTGACAAAGTTCCTTTTCGGTTTAAGTGGGCTTGCTTGAACGGTCTGTCTCTTGGAATCAAAGTCACCTACCAGATAGAGAAAGACAAGTGAGTGTCCGGTCCAAGAACAGGGGGAAGGCGATGAACACCGATGTCCAGGCTCAGGGGCCATTCCTGCGGTGGGGGGGCACGGCCAGCCCTGGAGGCCACTACGTGGAAATGAGGTGGAATACCGGGAGAATAGTGAGCAGGGCGTCCCCCCCCACACACCCCCAGCCCCTGCCCTGCCACCAGCCCTGGAGGCCACTATGTGGAAACGAGGTGGAATACCGGGAGAATAGTGAGCGGGGCGTCCCCCCCCACACACCCCCAGCCCCTGCCCTGCCACCAGCTTGCGTGTGACTTCTGCAAAACCCGCCCTCATCGGGGACCTTGCCCTCCCAGACTGTTGTGGCAATGAGGGCGTGAACCCCCTTTGTTGATGGTTTTCTGTGTTCCCGGCCTCATCTCACTGGGTCCCCTGGCAGCCAGCAGGGACTGCTGTTGGCCTCCTGCTCTTCCCCCAGGTCCTGCAGAGCAAAGGGCCAGAATGGGATTGACCGTGGGGACGCGCGGCTGGGTGGGGGCTGCAGTGTGGGGGCCGGAGGTCAGGGGAAAGCAGGGCCACGTTAGTGTGGGGGAGAGCCCTGTGTCCGCTCAGAGGGTCCCCGAGCTGGCCGCACCAAGCTGCTGATTAAAACTGCCCTCTGACAACATCGCGCTCCTGGGAGTGTGTACGTTTTGTTTTTTGTGGGTTTTTTTTGGGGGGGAGGTGATTTTCAGAGTTGTCACCGGCTTAAGCCGAGAAGTAAAGAAGAATGTGGGGGAAAATCATACTATTAAATATTAATGTTTCTTTTTTCTTTGTTTTAATTAGATTCTTTTCCCCATAGGCAGGCATAAGGACAGAGCCTTCTGAGGCCTGTGCGTTGTCTTCAAAATAAAACCCTCATGCAATCAGTACAATAATTAAGGAGTGCTAATTTTCCTAGCACAGGGCACTAATTATTTCAGCCCGTGCTGATTGATCCATTTTTATGCGTAGTTTTAAAGCGTTAGGTGCATTTTGTGAACCATCTGTGAGCAGTCCCAGCAATTAAGGGGAGGGGCACCGGCTATGCGGGGAGGCTCCTCGGAGGAGACCCCAAAGGTCAGCCGTGCCAGCTGCACCCGTGACCCTTTGGGGGTGAACCGAGTTTCCGATAAATGGAGGGAGAATGGGATCGAGAACGTCACTTGCTCTGGAGGGCACTCCCCATTTCCACGCCATCCCTACCTGGGCGATGTCTACCCGTCCTCTGATGCCCAGCCAAGTGGCACCTCCCCGGAAGCCTCCCAGGACCTCTGGACCCAGGTCACTGTCTGTGTTTCTCTCAGGCTGCCGATGGGATGCTTCTCCTCCGTGCCCAGGGTCCCTGCTGGGCCGCAGAAGCCCTTGTGTTCTGCAGAGACTGTGTGTCACATTAGGGGCTAGGGAGAGAGAGGGGGGAGAGAGAAGGAATAAAACCCCTCACTGTCTGAGGTTTGCAGGTGCAGATCGGTAGATAGGAACGCACTTGTCGAGTGTAACCTTTCGTTTCCAGGAGGGGGGTGTCAGCAGGGGAGTGCTGCTTGCTGAGTGGAGAGTGATGGGTACTACGACAGATGATCAAGATAAAGGGGCTCCCCAGTTACCCACGGGGGTGGGGCGGGAGCAGGAGCAGGGCGGGGCGGGGCGGGGTGAGGGAAGAAGGAGAACGAGCCCCCTCCCCAGGATGAAGGGATGGAAGCCAGGCAGGCGGTGAGGGAGGGACTGGGGGAACCATGGACTATTGATGTTACAATAGTTTCACAATGATGTTACAAAATTGTTTCCAGGATGTGTAGCCTGAACGAACTCTCTGCCTCCTCTTCCCGGCACGTGGTCCTGTTCGTGGGTGGTGAAGATGAGGGGGTCTCTGGGAGGATGTGGGGAGAGGGCTGCTCGAATGGCCGAGTGGGACCCTGAGCCGGACCCGGGACGGAACTCACACACGGAAGCCTTGTCATTTCAGGAGGCACGACCCGACCTCCTTGGCGCCTGGGCCACCGGGCTAAGTTCCGGTACCTCGTGTCCGAGCTGCGTCGTCTCAGACCTCGGTTTGCTTATCTGTAACTAGGGCTAAAGATGACTCCTCACCTTCGAGGTCAACGTGAGGCTCAGACATAGTGATCTGTGGGGGTCAAAACAGGGCATGGCACAAGATACGATGTTCTGCACTGTTCTCCCCTAATCTAAGCGGCGGACACGGGTTAGAGTAAAGAGGGCGCCGGGAAGGTGGTGAAACCCTTTAAGATGCTCTCGCCAGGGTCGCTGGGGAAGGGGCAGGGGGCCCAGGGACACTGGAATTTCGGATCGCAACAAATAATCTGAAATGGAAACTTAACTGCACACCCTGCATTTTTAGCTGATGAATTCGGCCACCCTAATTCCTTGCCCTCTGACCCTCAGATTTCACTTCTGGGGATCCGTTCTGAGTCAATACTCTAAAGTAAGAAAAGTTTTATGCAAAGAACTTCTCCTTGGAACGTTCCGGAAACGTATGTCGAAAAATTAGGAACACACAATAGACCCAATGGTAGGAAAATTATTTACTAAAATAGGGTCTAGCTATGTGATCGAATAATATGGCGTCATAAAAATGGTGTTTCTGAAGACTATGCAATAACACAGGGGAAACGTTAAGCAAAAAAAATAATTCATGGAATAAAATTCTAAAACATAAAACGTGTTCACAACTCTAAACATTTTATTTAACTATAGGGAAAAAAAAACTGTCAGGAAAAGGATGTAATATTAATAGTGGTTGTACCTGCTGGTGAAATTAAGGCTTTTCTTTTTTCTTTCTGCTTATCTTCATTTCTTCGATGTTTTTTGTTTTTCTGTTTTGTTTTGTTTGTCATGAGTGAAACTGCTTTAGTTACAGAAGCTGCTTTTCTGTGCTCCTGGCTTGGGGGCAAGAGAGTGGCTGCTGCCAGGACCCCCGGGTTCTCCTGCTGCTGCATGGGGGTGACGTGGTCCCGGGAGAGTCACCCCAAACCCCGGGGGCCTCAGTGGGTCCTGTGTCAGTGAGAGAGATGGGCACACCAGCCTGCGATGCCCCAGGCTGCTCTGAGGGTCCCTTGTGTTCCTGCCTTTCCTCGGTCCTCTTCTCTTTCCTCTCTTAACTTCCTCCTCCCTCTCTTTCCTCTGTTCCCTCTTGGTCTTTCCCATCCTCTGACCCTCCTTAGGGTCAGGACGCTTAACATGCAGATATCAAGCGACAGCAGAATTCCAACCAGCCTATAAAATAAACAGGGTTTATTCCGACTGGAATAAATTACTGGATGTCCGGGGAAGCACAGCTTCAGGAATGGCATGATCAGGGTGCTGTCTGTCCCGCAACCCTCTCCGGGCTCTTCTCTGTGTGTCGGCTTTGTCCCTTGGGCTAGCCCCCCTTCTTGCCGTCGAAGGGGCTCCCGTGAATCTAGGATTCCTGCCTACACACTACACGGGTGCAGTAGTGTGGTGGTTTCTGTCTCAACACTGCAGCAGAGTCCTGAGATTTGAGGGGACAGGCCTAGCCACACGCCATCTCTGCACTCAGGACCGGGACCGTAAGTGGAATGTGCGGGTCTATCTCAGCCACGGGAGCCTGCACTCTGGGACGGCGGCCCGGGCACTGAGCAGGATGAATACCTGAAGAGAGAGCTGGGCGTCGTTACAAAGTGACCAGGAAAAAAAAACTCTGGGGTGGCATCTCTCCAGGCCACCACATCAACCAGCAGGCGTTTGGGAGGCTCCGCTGGTCTCCCCGCCCTGTGCCAGGCGGCTCTGGGACCGTCTGGGGAGAGACCAGGTAACAACTTCCTCGCTGGTGTCTGCTCAGGGGCCCGGAGCGAGGGTGGAAAGCACGACAGAATGGGAGACGGCACCGTTCAGGCCGTTCTGGGTCTGGAATCCGACTTGGGTCAATGTGTCTGGATACCGGGGACTGACGTGATCTGACGGGCCTGATGGGCTTGCTGGGGTAGGAACGGGTGTGGGCTGATGCTGTCCTGAGAACCCTGCCCCTCCTCTGCCCGCAGCCCCGCCAGCTCGCTCTGTTCTGCACCTGCCCACACAGACAAGACCACGTGCTCTCTCCAGCTCCCTATCTCTCTCTGTTCCATCTCCTCAATTTACAAGGTTCTTCCTTTTTTAAAAAACAGTCCATGATTCCCCGCTGAGACTTTGCCTAATGAAGTATTTTACCATATTCTCTCCTTTAAAAAGAACGAGGTTGTGCGAGTGTTGATTCAATTAATCTGTGCTCTGTAGACCCCCCCCCCCCATTCATGCTGTGGACACAACTGTTTCTGCAAATGGCTTCTTCCAGAACGCCTGGTTTATTTTTAATTGCCTCCGTCCCTCAGTTTCGCTCCAAGCGGTACCTGGTGTTTCTTTTTCTTTAGCCGTTCCCACCGGGAGCCACCCCAGGTCAGGGCTTCTCTCTGGCGAGGGGAGGAGACTAAGGCTGTGACTTAGACGGGCGGGGGCGCACCCACCCAGACCAGGGTACAAAGTGCACACGTCACGTTACTATCCTGTGGCTTCCGGAATGGGAACGCAATAACCTCCTCTCCCAGGAAGGATTCCGCGGCCCCGACGCCTGCGGCTGCGCACTGTCGCCCGGGCTCCGCATCTTGATGAGGTCTCCCCATCTTGGTGAGGTCTCCCCATCATCTTGATGAGGTCTCCCCATCTTGGTGAGGTCTCCCCATCTTGGTGAGGTCTCCCCATCATCTTGATGAGGTCTCCCCATCTTGGTGAGGTCTCCCCGTCTTGGTGAGGTCTCCCCGTCTTGATGAGGTCTCCCCGTCTTGGTGAGGTCTCCCCATCTTGGTGAGGTCTCCGCCGCCACTTATAAGGACCAACCTTACGATCAGTGTCTCCGCACAGCATGACAACTATTTCTCAAAGAAAAGAGGGAACAAAGTCCCACCTGCAAACATCTGACTCTTAGATACAGGGTGGGGCGAAAGTCGGTCTGCCCATCGTGAGTACGGGGAACAGAGCTTATTCTTCTATTATTGTTTGTTAATGATGGTATTATCCCCCCACCCCCCGTGCGCAACTGTAACCCTATTTTTGCCTACCCCGTCTGTGTGCGTCCTAAGGAAAATATTTCTATGGAAGGTATATAAACATCGAATCAATATGTTGTATACCTGAAAATAACACAATATTGTATACCAACTAGACCTTAAGAAAAAGAAAAATAAAAAGATAGGTAACATCCAGAGGAAAAACAGAAGAACAACTGATTTCTTATCACAAACAGTGGAAGCCAGAAGTAGTCTGGATACATAGTGTGCATAGGAAAAAGAAACCAGAAACAGCCTGACCAGGCGGTGGCGCAGTGGAATGAGTGTCAGACTGGGATGCGGAAGGACCCAGGTTCGAGACCCCGAGCTTGCCAGCTTGAGTGTGAGCTAATCTGGCTTGAGCAAAAAAAAAAAAGCTCACCAGCTTGGACCCAAGGTTGCTGGCTCGAGCAAGGGGTCACTCAGTCTGCTGAAGGCCCACGGTCAAGGCACATATGAGAAAGCAATCAATGAACAACTAAGGTGCCTCAACGAAAAACTGATGATTGGTGCTTCTCATCTCTCTCCATTCCCCTGTCTGTCCCTATCTATCACTCTCTCTGACTCTCTCTCTGTTCCTGTAAAAAAAGAAAGAAAGAAAGAAAAAACCATTAACAAGGTGTATGTGTGCGTGTGCATGCATGTGTGTGAGTGTGTGTGTGCACACGTGTACACACGTTCACACATAATCCCCCACCTGGCGGTGAGCAGCCTCTGGAGGGACGTCTGTGTCACTGCCCATCCAGCATCCCGTCCCCTTAGAGAAAACACAAACTCAGAATGAAAGCCTGCAGGGAGCGGAGAGGCTTTGTCAACCCCCCCCCTCCCCCCAGTCAAGAGAGGCCTGGAAACTTACACTGAGCCCTTCTGAGCCAAGGATGCTGACGGGGCCAGAGACTTACACTGAGCCCTTCTGAGCCAAGGATGCTGACGGGAGCGGAGAGGTCAGTCAAGAGAGGCCACGAAACTTACACTGAGCCCTTCTGAGCCAAGGATGCTGACGGGGCCAGAGACTTACACTGAGCCCTCTGAGCCAAGGATGCTGACGGGAGCAGAGAGGTGCCTCTTGGTAAGTAGAAGCCCTTCCTACTGGACCTGAAGCTGCAGGTGTCCAGTCTCGCTACCAGGAGACCTCGCTGGACCATGAGTCCCACCCAGAGGAGGGCAGAGATGGGAGGCGGAGGGCCAGTCACCTGTCCCCTCCTGTGGCTCTGCAATGGAGCGGGTGCTTTCGTTTTGTGTGAACGCAGCTGGAGTTGCGTTTTCTGATCTTAGCTGGGGATGGGGAACTGTTACTTGGAAAATAAAATTATTTTTTAAGTGACCCAGTTCAGGGCTTGCAGGAAAGTTGCAGAGGGGGAGATTCTTCCTCCCCCACCCGCACCCCATCACCCCAACCCAAAGATCCCAAGGATGCTAGACTGATTTCTGCGACTGGCTGAAGTCAGGTAGGATTTCAAAAGTGCTTCCTTTGTGGTCAGAGAAAACACCCTAGGTAAGTAAGGTCCTATTCTTTTGAGGTCTACTGAGATTCATTGTATTCTGCAGTATGCTCGTTGAGGGTCCGTCTGCCCTGGAGGAACAGGTGCCTTCTGCCTTTGTTCGGTGTAACGTTCTATAAGTGTCCAGTAGGCAGAAGTGGGAGCTAGTGGTCCTGAGGTGGTCTGTATCTTCACCGCCTTCTCGTAATAATTGTTCCATTGGTTCCCGAGAAAGGGGTGTTGGAGCCTCCTGCACAGATAGTGGCCTTGTCCGGCTCTGCTTTTAATTGTGTGCATGTATTTCTGAAGACCTGTGATTAGGCACAGGCACATTTACCCGGGCCCTAGCTCCCTACGGTGGTGACCCTTTATGAGGAACAGGAAGTCCCTTTTTGCCTCTAGCAACACCTCTTGTCCTGAAATCTGTTTTGATTGACAATAATAAGCACATCAGTTTTTTTTTTAATGCTTCCACTTCATGTCTGTTTCTTTTCTTTCTTTTATTTATTTTTTTCATCTTTTTACTTTGTCATTCTGTATCTTCATTTAATCCAGGTCTCTTGACAGCGTACGGCTTGGTTCTGGCTTTTCATCAGGCCTCAGAGCCTCTGCCTTTGGTTGGGGTACACGTTCCGTTCACGTTTAGTGTAGTTATTGGCACGTGGGAGGTTGCCCCTTTTCCAATTTGTGTTCAATCCCCCCCCTTTCTCGTTGCTATTCTCTGCTCCTACTTTCTTTTGTGTTAATAAAATATTTCATTATTTTGTCTAAGTCTCCCTATTGGCTTTCGGTCTACCTGTCTTTGCGTGATGTCTTTAGTGATTTCAGGGGTTACGATACCCACCTTTAACTTAGCCCGTTCTACTAGCGTTACTCTTGAGCTGTTTTACACAGAACAGGGCAGGCTTGACGCAGTGCATGGCCTTCAGCTGCCCTGTCCTCAGGGCTGTTTTTGTGGTATACGTGTACTCTATAGAAGAGATCCATTGCGGTAGTCTTAAAACTGTCTAAATATTTCATTATTTTTTAAAAATACAATATTTTTTAAACGAAGTCATGTAGTTTTGGGGGAAAAAATGTTCAAAGTATGGTCTTCTGTGTTCACTTGCATGCCTACTGTTTCCAGAGCTCTTCCTTGTTTGGCTGAAGACACTCTCGGTGGCATTTCTTGTCGTGCGGGTCTGTGGGTGACAGATTATCACAGTTTGTGTTGCACAACTGTCTAGATTTTACGTGCATACTTTGAAGCATCTTTTCTCTAAATAGAAAAAGTCTTGGCTGGCAGTTCTTTTCTATCACTCATACTCTGATTATGCTGTTTTTATTTCTTCTGGCTCCTGCTGCTTCTAATAAGAGATCGGTCCTTCTTCTTCCTGGTTCTCCTCTGGATATTTTCTCTAGAGATCTAATTGACATACAATATTACTTTATTTTCAGGACCCCCACCTCCATCAGTCTGGTAACTCTCTGCCCTGATACAAAGTTCAAAGTTATTATGATATTACTGACTGCGTTTCCTAAGCTTTCCTTTCTGTCATGGAATGAACGCCTAACTGGAAGCTCGTATTCCTTCAGCTTTTACCATCATCCTGCCTTCCCTCTCCCCCCCACCAACCATTGTTTCATCCTCTGTGTCTATGAGTCTCTTTCTGTTTTGCTTTGTTTCGTCTTTTATTTATTTGTTTGTTCATTTATTTATTAGACAGAGAGAGGGACAGACAGACAGGAAGGGATCAATTCTTTGTTGCGGCTCCTTAGTTGTTCATTTTGTGTGTGTGTGTGTGTGTGTGTGTGTGTGTGTGTGTGTGTGTGTGTGTGTGAGAGAGACAGAGAGAGACAGAGAGAGAGAGGGACAGATAGGGACAGACAGACAGGAAAGCAGAGAGATGAGAAGCATCAGTTCTTTGTTGCAGCACCTTAGTTGTTCATTGACTGCTTTTTCATATGTGCTTTGACCTGGGGGCTACAGCAGAGCAAGTGACTCCTTGCTCAAGCCAGAGACCTTGGGCTTCAAGCCAGCGACCTTGGGCTCCAATCAGTGACCATGGGGCCATGTCTTTGATCCCACTGTCAAGCCAGCAACCCCACACTCAAGGTGGTGAGCTGGTGTGCAAGCCGGTGACCTCAGAGTTTCGAGCCTGGGTCCTCTGTATCCCAGTCTGACACTCTACCCACTGCGCCATTGCCTGGTCAGGCTGTTTTGCCTTTTGGTTTCCTCATATGAGTGAAACTATACAGTATTTGCATCTGTCTGACTTATTTCACTTAGCAGGATACCCTCCAGAGCCATCCACGTTATCACAAATGGCGAGATTTCACTCACTTGTATGGCTGAGTAATGTTCCATTGTATAAATTATATTTAATGTGTACAGTATCTATAACATATATCCATATTGTATCCCATGCCTGCCTTGGTTTCTGTAAACAATGTTGCAGTGAACATAAGGGTGCAGATATTTTTTTGAATTCCTGTTTTTATTTTCTTTGGATGAATGCCCAGAAGTGGAATCACTGCCTTGAACGGTAGCAGTTCCATTTTTAAATGTCTGAGACACCTCTGTGCCATTTTCCACTGTGGCTGCACCAACGTACAGTCCCACCGGCAGGGCACGAGATTCCCTTTTCTCCACATCCTTGTCATTTGTTGTCTTTTTGATAACAGACATTCTGACAGGTGTGAAGTCATATGTCACCGTGGTTTTCATTTGTACGGGGGCCGTATGGCTAATGCTGAGCATCTTTACATGGGTCTGTTGGCCATCTGTTGGTCTTCTTTGGAGAAATGTCTGTTTAGGTCCTCTGCCCAGTTTTTAATTGGATTGGTTGTTTTTTTTTTCCACATTGAGCCATATGAGCATGATATGACCTTCCATTTATTTGTATCATCTTCAATTTCTCTCATCAATGTCATATAGTTCTCAGAGCACAGGCCTTTTACTTCCTTGGTTGACTTTAAACCTAGGTATTTTTGATGCACTTGTGAGTGGGATTGTTTTCTTAACCACTCTGCTGATAGTTCATCCGTAGTGTATAGAAACACAACGGATTTCTGTATCTTAGTTCGTATACTGCCACGTTACTGAATTCATTTATGAGCTCTACCAGTTTCTTGGTGGAGTCTTTAGGGTTTTTGACGTGTAATGACATGTCATCTGCAAACAGTTGCAGTTTTACTCTTTCCTTTCCAATCTGGACGCCTTTTATGTCTTTTTCTTCTCTGCTTACTGTGGCTAGGACTTCCAGTATATGCGATGTTAAATAAGAGTGGTAAGAGTGGACATCCTTGTCTTGTTCCTGGTCTTAAAGAAAAAGCTGTCAACCTGCCAGCACTGAGTAGGATGAGACTGTCTGGGAACTTGTAACACATGGACTTTATTATTATGTTGAGACACATTCCTTCTCTTCTCAATTTGTTATGCGTTTTTATTTTATTACTATGATGATGAAAGAACGTTGGATTATGTCAAATGCCATTTCTGCATTTGCTGAGAGAATCATGCAATTTTTACTTTTCGTTCTGTTTATGTGATGTGTCATATTTATTGATTTGTGTAGGTTGAATCATCCTTGTATCCCAAGGAGAAATCCCACTGGTAGACCCTTCTGATATGCTGTTGAACTCTCTTTGCTAGTATTTTGCTGAGGGCCCATTATCCTAGCCTTTTTGCGAAGACTAGAATATGCCCACTTTATTCCCACCTCAGGGCCTTTGAACGTGCCTTGAATATCTGCCCAGTTCTTCCTGTGCCACCTTCTCTGGTCTCTGCTCATGGGCCACCTTCACAGAGAAAACCTCACTGATCAGCTACCGGGTCGACCCCGTCTCATCCCGTTTACCTGTTTACTATCTGATAGCTGCACCTCCCATGCTCGGAAGAACACTTCGCCCTTATTGTTACATTGTGTGTCTTCCGTGACTAAATGGGTGACTCACTGGAGGCCTCCTGCCTCCCTGGACCTCACAGAGAGTGGCTTCACTTCCTGGCCCCCTAGAGGTACAAGTTCAGCCCTGGATTCTCACAAAATGCCCCTTCCAGTTACAGAAGCCAGACGGGTAATAGAGAGGTTTCAAAGGGGCCCAGGATAAGGTGATCAGTGACAACCGGCACCCCACCTCTGCTTCCAGAGGACAACAGGACTGTGGGGAGGCCCCACTCGGCAAATTTGGGGGTGCCACCCAGGCCGGCAACCAGTCCTGCTCTGCTTTCTGGTTTCTCAGCACAAACCCATTCGCGATTGTGCGTGTGACCTCCAAAGTGTTAAGTATTATTGGCTAACAGTGCCATTTCCAACACTTCCCAGGCCGAAGGAGACCCAAAACCCACACTCTGCTCCCGAGGTACAGGGGTCTGGGCTGGGGGTGGCCTACCTCGCTCACCTTGGTCATTCCGTGCCCGCTCACCATCCAGGCAATGGCCGTTGGCTGTTCCAAGCTGTACCCATGGCTTCGCCAGAGTCGGAAACAGAGACCTAGCCGGTACTGACGGAACACGGAGGAGAAGGGGAGGGAACTGGGCTGATGAACTCTCCACTGTTTGCAGATACATAAATCCAAGATGCCAGAGAAGCAGGCCACGTGGCTTTCAGATAAGGCCCCATAAACCTCTCTTGGATAATTAACCTTTTTAAGAAGCCAGCGTGTTTGGCACTTGATATCTGGAAAGGTGTAACGGAGACGGAGCCGTAAACAGCAGAGGCGGAGAGCCCAGTGGCACCCCCCCTCCCCCCCCCCGTTCATTACGGTGGGTTGTCGCCAATTAATTCATCATGCCCCTGAATCGATACCACGCTATTTGTGTTCATGCAAATTACCTCTTAACTCCCGTAGAAAGACGCACACACGGTGAGCACACTGAGCCTTTCAAGGAGAAGCAAACATCAATGGGAGGCATAACAATAGCGGCTGTGGTCGGTTACTCACGCTGCCAGAGATAAGATTGTGATGTCGGCGTTCCCGTTTGAAACCCGCTTCTTTGTCAACAACACCCGCGTCGGTCATGAAAAATACACGCCGCTCTGCGCTAAGTCAGTGTTACGGTATCAATTGGATAAGGGTTACTTTTCTCCTTCGTGTTTAAATGTAGCGTTACTTACTCTAAGTTAACAAGCCAAGAGAGTGGGTCCCGGTGTCTGGGTGGGCCAGGCACACCGCCCCCAGCAGGGGGAAGGTTCTCAGCCCACCTAGCGGCTGGGGGCGGAGGAGGGGTGTTCGCCTCACTGCTACACACCTGTGGTTATTTTTACCTGCCCTGTGGTCTCTGAGGCAGCCCTCTCCTTTCTTCCCTCTCCTTCCACGAGGCTCAGGAGACAAGCGTTCATGTATCGTATTTGCTCGTTCAATGTATGTTCACCGAACACTTACAGAGGGACAAGCCCTTGTTTTGGGGACACAGGGACGAGCAGAGAAGACACAGGGAAAATGGAGGAACTGTTGGCGTTCTGTATCTTAAAATGTAGTGTTGCTTTTATTTTGGATTTCGGTGGGGGGGAGGGGGGGGAGGCAGGCAGGAGTCCACGCTTGGGTTCTTTAAGGTTCCAGTCCGGCTGCGGCTGACCCTCAGCTGCCCGTGGCAGTAAGCAAGACACTGCAGACCAGTCGGCAAAGAAGTAAGCCCGGCGTTTCGTACTGCGATGAGGACCACAGAGAACTAAGAAGATGGCGTGATCGAGAGTGACCAGAGGTGTGGAGGAGACAGCCCCGCTTGAACTGGGTGTTAATGAAAGGCTTCAAGGGGGTGGTGGCATTTAACCTGAGCACGGCGGTGTGGCAGCCAGGGCCCAGCTGGTGAAGACCTGGGGCGGGGTGTGCAGTGTCCTAGGCAGAGGGACGGGCCCTAAGGGAGTTGGGCAGCTCAGAGCACAGAAGAGCACCAGGAGCAGGTGGGGGAGGGGGGCGGGGAGGAGGGTGGGGGAGCAGAGGGCGGCAGGGCAGGGGGGGGGCGGGAGAAGGAGCAGGTGAGCATTCACAGTTGCTTCCCTCTCCGAACTCTAGACTTTTTTTTTTTTTTTCGAATCCTGGACTTTTGCCCGCAGTTCTTCTTGTCCTGTCTTCCTTCTGCGTCCAAGGTGACATTGCAGAGCCCCTTCCGCAGAGACTACGAGGGACCCTGGGCAGGCCTACCATGGCAACGAGAACGCCGCCCTCACTCCCGGGTGGGCAGAGCTCCAGGGCCAGGTCCGCGGTCTCCGGGTCCATCCACCCGGACCAAAGCCCAGAGCTCCGGGGACCTGTCTCCCAGTGTCACCAGCAAATCACGCCAAGGATTTTTCTTTCCACACTAGCGCCAGGAAGAGGTTAGGGTCTGGCAGGGTGTTGACCTCATCATGAGACAGGCATGGGGTCAGGAGATGGAGGGCGTCCTCTGGGGCCCGGGCAGGGGAAGGGCAAGGGAAGACGACCTCCTGAGCCTCCAGATGTTTGCACCCTGCTCCCTGCGGGACGGGTCTGTGGAGAGTGCAGTCTCTTGCAGGGCAAGCCCGGGGCCGCCGGCTGCAGGAGCCCCCGGAGGGGCCAGTGTGTCTGACACAGAGGCACCTGCCCAGTGCTTGGCTGCGGGCCTCCGCTTCACCCCGTTAGCGGGCTCCGGTCCTGTCTGTGCCTGCCTCTCCCAGGTGCCGTCTCCTTTCCTTCCCTACCAGTCCAATCTCAGACCCGCTCAGGGCTCTCTCTGCCCCCAGGTGTTAGGTTCTGTCCCCAGTCTGTGTAATCACTCTGTCTCCGGAGCACGGAGCCCGAGAGGCCACCGAAGCCCTTGCTGACTTTCTTCCCAGCAGCACACATTTCTTGGGCTCTATCAGCATCCGTAGCACGCCATTACAGCTTGAACAGCAGGGATTCGGTCCTTCTCCTGCAGCTGTGGACAGAGCCGTCTGTCTGCGGGGAAACAATAGCGCCCAAGATGCCATCCCCGCCACGCGGAGTGTGTTTAGTGGAGACGCAGAGAGCGGAGGGTGGTGTGTTGGAACCCAAGGGGCCCGCCAGGCGCACACCCTGCCGGCCTTCAGAGGAGGGAGACAGAGTAATGACAGTGTGTGTGTGTGTGGGGGGGGACACACTCATTGGCCCATCCTCTGCACGGCCAGAGACGGTGCTGAGTGAGTGTTCGCCCGCCTTTCCCGGATAGACACGCTCTTCTAACCGCCATTTACCCGTGAGGAGACCGAGGCAAGGAGACATGAGATGAGGTGAAAGGAGGCCGGACGTTTCCCCGGGTCTGCTGAGTCTTCCGGGGCTTCCTGGGCACACGGAGCCTTGTGGACCCGCCCCCGGAGGGGGAGGAGCCAGAGAGCAGAGGGCAGGTGAGCCCTGCAGGTGCGCAGGGCAGAGGCCCCGGCGGGAGAGCAGCTTCGGCCCTTGTGCAGGTCCGTGGTCCGGGCCTCTCATCTGTCATCCTTCCCTCCCTTCCAGCTCGGCCACTAGAGGACAAATCATCCATTATTTAGACTCAAATTTGGCAAACTAGATTGCGGAGAATTAAATAAGTTGTAAATCAATATACATGGGAACGATCAATTAGTTATTCCTCCTAATTGAAGCAACGAATTCCTAATAACTTTCCTTCATATTTCATTGCCCAATTTCTCATTCAGAGCATTGAGTCAGCTGTATTGACTGCAGGAACACTTATACCTGGGAGTCAAATAATGTATGAATCAGCCCAGCTCCTTATGAGAGATCTGGTCTAATAACCAGCACCCGGACGCAGAAGGCGGGCTTCATTCGGCTTGGGCTTCGCCTTAAGATGCTGACGGTCTGCCATTTCGTTCTGCATTGTGGCTCCACATGCCACACGAGGTTCCTTCTCCTGTGGAAAAAACAACGGTAAGGAAAACGTAGGTGAGTGTACGAGTGTACTCCCACGCAGGTAAGTGGACGAACTCAAGTCATTCTTCAAAATGACGTTTTAACTTTCACCTTGAACCGCGAAGGCTTTGCAGCTTAATTTATAGCCAGCATGCTGGGAAGAGAGAGCTCTCAGGATTCAGGAGTGAAGGGGCCATCGGGCGTACAGCTGGGTGTCTGCTTCGTGATTGCCTCAGAGTACAAATCAAACAGCAAAACACTTCGCAATCTGCTGCCCTGGCTCCGTCCATTCTGAAATAAGTACAAATAAAACTGCTTGTTTAACCTACGAACCTGTGACTGCTGTGGCAAGGCTCGACGACCTGGTAGTTGTCAGAGGAGGAAACAGAAGCTCAGAGAGCGCCAGGAACTTGCCCAAGGGGCTTAGGCAGCATGTGGGGGAGCTGGGACCAAACCCTGGCAGCTGACTCAGGAGCCCTGGCTCTTAGCAACTGTTCTATATAAATGAGTTCAATTAACTGGACACATTCTTTTTTTTTCAGGGAGAAACCTAATACAATCCAAATGTAAAAAAAAAAAAAAAAAAAGTAGGAGTTTTTGGTGCCATTGCAGCAGCTTGCCTGGCAAGAGACGGTTATATGGCTGATAGGGAAACTGATACGGTGTTCAACCAACCCCGCCAGTTAATCGCGCTTAATGAATGTGCCGAACGTGTTCAAGGAACCGCGATTAAAGTATTAGCGTTCTGAACTTCTCCCCAGCTAATTCCTTCTCCTCCCCAGGGCTACCCTCTCTCAGAGAGGGAGGTGGGGGCACAGAATCGCCGCTGGGGATTCTGTGGAACAGACAGTGCATGTGAAATGGCTTAAATAGGGGACAATCTGTGCAGTTCTCAAGTGGCTGCCAGTTTTCATGTCTCGCTGCCCAAGCGAGGGACAGACGAGGGCTGAAGGGGGAGACATTGAAACTGTCACAATGGCGAGCATGGGAACTGGAAAGCCAGGCATTTCGGGGGTGGGAATGGTGTGGAAACAAGAGACAGACGTCGGGGCCTTCACCTGCGGGGAGGAGGACGCAGATTCCCTCTCTGTTTAAGCACAGGGTGCCATGAAAGTGGCTGAGAGGGCCTGTCCCCGAAGCCGGGCCCCGGGTGTCTCACTGGCTCGGGCACAGAGCTGCTCTGCCACAGGTGCATGTGGAGGTCAATCTCCGGAGAATGCCAGTGTGGTCTCCTAAGGACGCACTCCTCTTGGCCTCCATACACAGCCCCTGGCCCTGATAGAAGCAACAAGTCTGTAGGGAACAAGAAGTGTCTCAGTTTACAGCTCACCGACTCGGGGCTGGGAGTTTCCACGGCTCGTTGGCATCTCGCTACTTTTGGTGGTAGGTCGGGTCTGTCCATGGGGTTGGATACAGGGGCGGTCCCCCACACAGGGACCTCAGCGGGTAGGCGGGCAACGTCACTGAACGCAGCGGACAAGATGGGAAAGAACCCGCACCAGGACGCGAATCCTTACCACAGTCTTTTTCTCCGGCTGATCTCCCAGTTTTTAGGAAGAGGACAGATGTGGGTGTGCACGTGCTTCCTCTCCTGTTGCTGCTGCCACACACGACCACAGATTTAGTGGCTTAAGACCGCACACATGTATTCGTTTGCAGTTCTGGAGGTCAGAAGTCTAAAATGGGTCAGCGGGGCTGTTGCTTCCGGAGGCTCTGCAGAAGAACCTGTTGACCTACCTTTCCAGTTTCATGAGGTGCCTGCGTTCCTGAGCCCTAGGCCCCCCACTCCTCTGTCGTCAAAGTGAGCCACGGGGTTCCTTCTCTCCGCTCTGATCTCCTGCTTCTCCCTGATTAGGATGCCGTGATTACGCTGGGTCCACCGAGACAATCCAAGATGACGACCCATCCTCGGCAACACAGCCAAGACCTAGGCCTGGAGGACGGTCCAGGAGGGAGTGGTCAGTGTGCTGTGGACCTAGAGAGAGGAATCTAAATGAGTCAGCAGGAATCATACACATATCAGTACACTTGTTCCTCCCAGGGGGTGACATCATCCCCATCCCCATTTGACAGGTGCGGAGACTGAGACACAGAGGGGTTAGGGAGCTTGCCCGACTGACAGAGCCCGGGCAAAGCCCAGAGAGACTTCATTGGTTTATACTCCCACCCCCACCATGCTTCTGCCCAAATCCGTACACGGCTTCTTCATATTTACTTAATATATAAGTCAGCTCCTTCTTGACTTAAATAAATGCAGAACAAGCTTTACCCCACTGTAGTCACTGGAAAATCAGTGTGGACAGGACATAGAGGCCATGAAAATCTACACTGTGATGCAATGCGCTCTAGATTCAACTTCCCACGAAGGGTTTTGAATTCGAGGGAAGAGGAGCAAATGTCAGAGAGGAAAGAAAGATGCGTGAGCACCAAGCTGGGCCTTCCTCATCAGTGTCATTGGAGGGGTGATGTAAGGACGGAGCCCCGCATGCCCTAACGCCCCCACTCAGGGCGGCTCTGGCGTGGTTAGGAGCACAGACCACCCCCCTGCACCGCCCTCTGCCTATCCAGCCCTGGGCACGGGAGGGACCTTGGTCTCCTCACAGGGACCTAGCCGATCGGTGGAAGAATGCAGGTAAAGCACAAAACCCAACACACAGGACATGCTGAGTAAACTTAAGCTATCATCGTTAGCATCTCGTTAGCATCATCCTTAAGCTTTGCACCCAAGTCTCTAGCCTTTCCAAAATTTATTTTTTCTTTTTTTAGGTAATGACAATAATCATCATAGTAAATACATAGCAGTTACTATATGCAGGTCTCTCCCCTAGCTTTTGTATGTACTGTATACCCTATTTTATATAATATATAGTATGTTAGCATCTATATACACACATGTTAAGAACTATTATCCCTATCTAAACTATTATGGTAACTTTTCTTATCCTTAGGTCCCCATAGATGATGTTTATGCCCCGATGGCCTCCTTTGCCCCCTTTTCTTCTTTTTGTTTCTTTTTTTCCCTCACTTGACAATGACAGCTAGGCGCCCGTGCTGAATGACGGACTGGGCGGTAGTCCCTCCTCTCCGCGAGCCCCGCCCTCATCGTGGGCTCTCAGCCCCGCCCCTGACGCACGCCTGTCCCGGCCGGCGCGCTGACGTCATGGCCCCGCGCCTCTCCTGCGCCTTCCCGCGCCTGCGCGGCGGGCGGAAGGTCGTCTCTGTGACCGGCTGGAAGTCCGGAGCAGCTGTCGCCATGTTGTCGGTCGCCGCCCGCTCGGGCCCGTTCGCGCCCGTCCTGTCGGCCACGGCCCGCGGGGTGCCGGGCGCGCTGCGGCCCCTCGTGCAGGCTGCGGTGCCCGCCACCCCGGAGCCGCCGGTGCTGGACGTGAAGCGGCCCTTCCTCTGCCGGGAGTCGCTGAGCGGCCAGGCCGCGACCCGGCCCGTGGTCGCCGTCGTGGGCCTCAACGGTGAGCCGGCGCGGGGTCCCCTCTCTCGCTGCCCCCTGGCCCGGGCCGCCGCGGAGGAGGGCGGGGTCTGCGGGAAGGCGGAGCGGAGCCGCGCTGGGGGACCGGGACCGGGGAGGCCCCGGCGGGCCTGTCCCACCTGCTGCGGGGCCTCGCGTCCCGGCCGCGCGGGGCGGTGCCGGGGGCCCCCAGCGCGGGCAGCCGGGCTCCCAGCGCGAGCCCGGGGTCCGACACTCCCCTGCGGGGTCCGCCACCGGCTTGGCGACTTCCACGCCCTTGGACTTGGGGCAGATCTCTAAACGTCCTTCTCACCAGGGGAACGGGCCGCTGACGATGACACCAGCGCCGTAGGCTGGGTCGTGAGATTCAGAGGCACACATTCCACGGAAAGCCATTTGTGCCCGGGGGGGGGGGCACTTCATAAACGCTCCCGAGGAGGAGCTGCTGTTGACACGTGGGGGGACTTGTCCGGCGGCCCCCACCATCCCTGCGTGCCCCCCTCCACCCGCCACACGCACCCACACAGCCCCACGCAGAGCACGGCCTCAAGGTCATGCAGAGTGCGGGGTGCGCGCCTGGTGGCTCGGGCACGGGTCACCCCAGCGTTTCACAGGGTGGTCAGCCTCAGCGGCAGCGGGCGGAGCGAGCGAGGTTGGCGTCCCTCCCACCTGACAGGTCAGGAAGCAGAACGGAGGAAGTGACCTGCCCAGGGAGGCACATTGTGGACGAGAGCCCGCATTGGGGAGGCTGGTGCGCCCCGTTTGCCGGTCCCGGCTCCGTGCCTCGGCTTCCATGGCTCTGGTCAGGGCTGGACTGGAGATCCTGAGTCGGCCTCCCCGTCGTGGGCCGGTGGGCCTCCTTCTGCGTCAGCCGCGTAGTTTTTAAAAACTGGGGAGATCTCTGCTGTCTTGACATGTTGGCAGCTGGCCGCCCTGACCCTGCCCCGGGAAAAGCCTGGGCACTCCTTTGCCAGGCCTGCTTGGGTCACTGTGCCACCTGCCTGTCGTCTCCCCCCCCCCCCCCAGTTGGTGACTCTTGCTCTCCATGGTGACCAAGCGACCCCCAGGATTCTGCCTTCATTCACCCTCTTCTCTGGACTCTGAGGGATAAGCCTGTGCATTTGTCTCCATTTCCCAGCGTTCTCCCCCATCCTTTCGTCTGCATTCAGGACCAGGTCGATCCAATTTTCTATTTGCTGATTGATTCCTGTGTTTTAAGGCGCAGAGCTCTTTCCTCTGTACTGTGTGTGTCTGGGGCTCCTCTGACCTTGAGCTTGAGGGGGTGTCCCCTTGTTTTTCTGCTCCCCACAAGCTGGGGTTTGCACACCATTGGTACAAGTATTTCTGAACGAAGGATTGGGCAGTCGGTTAGGGGGCACCTTTGAGTTCAAGGTAGGAGCAAAGGGTCATCCCAGGCCTGTTTTGTCCTGGAGGTGAGAAACAAGAAGAGGAGAACATTTCAGTAGCCGAGGCTGACAGCATCGTTAGGATCTGTCACATTGGCTAACGGGATTCTTCTACAAATGGGAGGCTTACCTGTCCTTTCCAGGAGCTGGTGAGTAATGTAGACCTGTGAGGCAGACCTATTTCTGTACCCGTGCCTTCAGCTTGTAGCCAGGCTCCCATTAGAACTTCCTGACTGGATGGTTTGAGAAAGGCGGTTAGCAGAGGGCACGGGACGGGAGGGGCTGGGTCAGCCCAGGATCCGGGAGTTGAGAAGGAAGATTTCTAAGGTGCATCAGAGTGCACCTTAAATCAAGACAGACCGCCCTGGCCGGCTGGCTCAGTGGTAGAGCGTCGGCCTGGCGTGCAGAAGTCCCGGGTTCGATTCCCAGCCAGGGCACACAGGAGAAGCGCCCATCTGTTTCTCCACACTTCCCCCTCTCCTTCCTCTCTGTCTCTCTCTTCCCCTCCCGCAGCCGAGGCCCCATTGGAGCAAAGATGGCCCGGGCGCTGGGGATGGCTCCTTGGCCTCTGCCCCAGGCACTGGAGTGGCTCTGGTTGCGACAGAGCGACCCCCCGGAGGGGCAGAGCATCGCCCCCGGTGGGTGTGCCGGGTGGATCCCGGTCGGGCGCATGCGGGAGTCTGTCTGACTGTCTCTCCCCGTTTCCAGCTTCAGAAAAAAAAAAAAAAAAAAAAAGACCAAAAAAAGAAAAGCCTTGATTGGTTACGGTGCCTTAAATTTTCTATCATTTCCAGATGGTATTTCTATAAGAAATTGATTTACTTTAGTTTAGAACTAAATCTAGCTAGTATCTTTGCTATTAAAAGTCAGAGTACCAGTTCGTATAAGTAGGGAATGGTTTTTGCAATATGGCAGCTGAGTTTCGCAGCACACCCTTATGGGAGAGTTCAGTGCGAAGTGTAACCTGCTTGTTAGAACGTGTGACCTTGTTAGATCGGGAGTGGACAGCTGGCTTTCTTTTGACAGCGACTCTCCAGATGAGAGTGCCAGAGCCGCTCTGTAGTTGTCTGTCGGTTTCTGTGTGTGCTGCCACCTGTGTTTAATGCAGGCAGCGCTGGCTTTGGCTCCTGCATCTTTGAGGTAAAGTAGTTCATACTTGACCCCAGGTCCCCGTCTGCACTGACAGTTTAGCTTCAGGTGGAGGTGGAGCAGGACGTCATGTGATTAGTGTCCCTTTGCTGCTGTTGTGAATCCCAGGTAGTCACTCCCTGTGGCCTGGTTCCCCAGGACGTCATGCGATTAATGTCCCTTTGCTGCTGTTGTGAATCCCAGGTAGTCACTCCCTGTGTCCTGGTTCCCCAGGACGTCATGTGATTAGTGTCCCTTTGCTGCTGTTGTGAATCCCAGGTAGTCACTCCCTGTGGCCTGGTTCCCCAGGACGTCATGTGATTAATGTCCCTTTGCTGCTGTTGTGAATCCCAGGTAGTCACTCCCTGTGTCCTGGTTCCCCAGGACGTCATGTGATTAGTGTCCCTTTGCTGCTGTTGTGAATCCCAGGTAGTCACTCCCTGTGTCCTGGTTCCCCAGGACGTCATGTGATTAGTGTCCCTTTGCTGCTGTTGTGAATCCCAGGTAGTCACTCCCTGTGGCCTGGTTCCCCAGGACGTCATGCGATTAATGTCCCTTTGCTGCTGTTGTGAATCCCAGGTAGTCACTCCCTGTGGCCTGGTTCCCCAGGACGTCATGCGATTAGTGTCCCTTTGCTGCTGTTGTGAATCCCAGGTAGTCACTCCCTGTGTCCTGGTTCCCCAGGACGTCATGCGATTAATGTCCCTTTGCTGCTGTTGTGAATCCCAGGTAGTCACTCCCTGTGTCCTGGTTCCCCAGGACGTCATGTGATTAGTGTCCCTTTGCTGCTGTTGTGAATCCCAGGTAGTCACTCCCTGTGTCCTGGTTCCCCAGGACGTCATGTGATTAGTGTCCCTTTGCTGCTGTTGTGAATCTCAAGTAGTCACTCCCTGTGTCCTGGTTCCCCCCAGAAAATGTAGGGTTAGCCAGAAAAGTACAGTGACTTTGATAGGCTTCACGGCTAATTTGTGAATACCTGGCGGCTTCCATTAAGTTGGGGACCTTGAGAACCAGTAGAATTGCAACTCCTTTTTTCCTCTTACTAAATTTCCTCTTTTTTCCCATATTAAGTTGAAAAAATAGGGTCTTTTGGAGATTTTATTTGATTTCAATATCTGTTTATTCTGATAAGGATGTCCTTTTCTGCCTGGTAGGGTTTTACTTGAAGTCAAAGTAATACCACCCTAAGTTCTGAAATAGGAATCTCAGCATTTTCTGCAGCTCAGGTTATGCTGCAGTTCACAGGCTGTTGATTACCGTGTAATTAGTATTTTGCTAATTTTTAGCAGTTCTTTCAGAGAAGAGATAGATAAAAGTATAAAAAGATGGGATAAAGTGATCACACCCATCAACACGGTGGGTGTGCTGGATGAGTTGTAGGGTCCCTTCTAATCTGGAGGATTTGGGAACTCTTTCACATAATTGTGCATTATGTTTTCCACTTTGAAATTTGGGGGACTTAAAAAGATTAGTTTCCACTGCTACTTGTCTTTTCACACTTGATGCATGAAATCATTGTGAACCCTGAGTCCACAGTGTTCTTCCAGGAGACACTCATGTACACAAATTCTCTTATGATCTCAAGTCAACATGATAGGTAGTAGACTTCATTTTAGTGTTCTGTGTCCCGGTGCCACTAACGTGACCATGTCTGAGCCAGGGAGCGCGGTGTTTCACATTTTGATGTTCTGATTCTTGTGACCTAAAGGTCTGTTGGCGGGTGTATACCCCGCCCTGGCCCTCACTAACTGTGTGTTAACCCTCTGTTTACCTTGCAGTCCCCGCTGCTGTGCGCTTTTCCCACACGGACATCAAAGTGCCTGACTTCTCTGACTACCGCCGCGCTGAAGTGTCAGATAGCACAAAGTCCTCAAAAGAGAGCAGCGAGGCTAGGAAGGGCTTCTCCTACCTGGTAACCGCAGCAACTACGGTGGCGGCCACCTACGCCGCCAAGAATGCCGTCACCCAGTTTGTCTCCAGCATGAGCGCCTCTGCCGATGTGCTGGCCATGTCGAAAATCGAGATCAAGCTGTCCGACATCCCAGAAGGCAAGAACATGGCCTTCAAGTGGAGAGGCAAACCTCTGTTTGTGCGGCACAGAACCAGGAAGGAAGTTGACCAGGAAGCTGCTGTGGACGTGGCCCAGCTGCGGGACCCACAGCACGACTTGGAGCGAGTGAAGAGGCCCGAGTGGGTCATCCTGATCGGCGTGTGCACGCACCTGGGCTGCGTGCCCATTGCAAACGCGGGGGACTTTGGAGGCTATTACTGCCCTTGCCACGGGTCCCACTACGACGCGTCGGGCAGGATCCGGAAGGGGCCTGCGCCTCTCAACCTGGAGGTGCCCTACTATGAGTTCACCAGTGACGACTTAGTGGTTGTTGGCTAGAGACCCGAGCCCAAGCCCTGGGCTGTTTCTGTCTTCACATCACCTCAGAAAAGTTGTCTGAGAGCAGGTCTTCTGTATTACCAGTTGCTGATTTGGAATATTTAAGATTTGCTAATAACGTATTTGCTAATATTAATGTGAAGTTAATCAAATTTCGTGTTGAATACTTTCAGGCATTCACTTAAACCACTGTCAAACATTGTTGGGCTCAAAGACTTGAAAGGTGCCATGTCTTTGATAGTTAATTCTAATTAAAAGTCGCTGGTTGGTGTACAAGGTATTTGTGAAGTCTGTGACTGACTTTCTCATCCATGTATCTTTGTGTGGGGGCCACAGGCTGCACAGAGCTCCTGGTTGGTTAGGTTAAATCAGCTGGTCGTCTCCCAGTCCTGAGGAGCTGTAGAGCCCTCCTGCTCTTGCAAGTGAGTCCTGGCTGTGTGCCCCACCCCGCACACACACTGTAATGCAGGGGTCCCCAAACTTTTTACACAGGGGGCCAGGCCAGTTCACTGTCCCTCAGACCGTTGGAGGGCCGGACTATAAAAAAAACTATGAACAAATCCCTATGCTCACTGCACATATCTTATTTTAAAGTAAAAAAAACAAAACGGGAACAAGTACAATATTTAAAATAAAAAACAAGTAAATTTAAATCAAGAAACTGACCAGTATTTCAATGGGAACTATGGGCCTGCTTTTGGCTAATGAGATGGTCAATGTGCTCCTTTCATTGACCACCAATGAAAGAGGTGCCCCTTCCGGAAGTGCAGGGGGGCCGGATAAATGGCCTCAGGGGGCCGTAGTTTGGGGACCCCTGCTGTAATGTGTGGTGGTGCTGGATACAGTCTGTGGGAGAGGGTCCTGAAACCGCTGTTGAGCTCAGTGTTTGGCCCCAGCTCTAACGCTGTGACGGGCTGGGGAATTTCACTTGTCACTGTGGGAGTCCATCCGTGATGAGGACTAGTTATGAGAGGTGGTGGTGGTGGGACCTTAGCCCAGAGGAGCTTTCCACACGGGAGCTGAGTCCTGCCGCTCCCCTGCTCCGGCGTGGGCCTGGGGTCCCAGCACTCCTGCCGTCACCCCAGCAGGGACGGGGCTGTGCGCCTGAGCCCTGATCCTGTCTGTGGGAATGACCCCCCCAGTGCTGTCTGCAGTGCTTCCATAGGGAGAGCTTTCTTCCGGCTGCATCTGCAGGGACAGCACTTTACACCCCGAGGCGAGGGGGCCACAGAGGCATCAGAATCAGCACCGTCTGGCCTCCTGCCTCCAGGTCCCCGGCTGAAATGACGGGGTCTGACCCCCTCCCCCAGCCCCTGGGAACAGGCAGTGGGCTTGGCTCTGTGGAGTCTCAGCAACTTTGATACCTTGTTGTCTCTGCTACTTGGACGTGGGTCCTCCTGCACGCCGCTGGGTCCGCCCTGTGATCCCACGTGCGTTTGAAAAACAGCAGCCTAAATTCAGGGGTTAGGTTTTCCTGGGGTTCCATCTCTAATAAAATCAGGAGCCAAGCGTGTCAGAAAGGAGGCAGCAGAGTTTCTATGCTGTGCAGAGCTTAGTCTGGTTCAGGCTCCCCGTTCTAGAAGGAAAACGAGCTGCTGTGATAAGACGTGGAACGGTAGTGTTCTGTGTTCTGGACTCCGGGGTACCCACCTTGAGGTCCAGACATCCAGGTGTGAACATTAGACAAAAAGTGCTGAACGTTGCCCATTTCACTGCTTTTTGGTAGGTTTTCTGTTTTAAATGGAGGGCTTTCTGGTCTTCTGAGCATACAGTGGTTACCAAGGAGAGGTTGGCGTTTTAACAGCGGTGAGGTGGTGTCTGTCACCTATGAGTGATGTAGATGTGCAGTACTTGGTGCCGGCATCTGGGGCGTCTCCTGTGAACGCCGCGCCCCAATGTCCTGAGGCCGAGAGAAAGAAGTCCCGGCACGTTTGTTGGCTCATTTATCGCTGTAGAGTGTGTTTTTGTAATGCTCATGGGGAAATCATCTCACACTTTACTCTTTTTGTTCCCGCTAGACCAGGCTACCTATTACAAGATGACAGATTCTGAGGCTGGACTGTAAGGGCTACTTTTCTTTTCTAATAAGGCACCAGGAGCTGTCCATCACTGAAAGATGCGCTCACGCGGGACCTTGCTAGCCGGTATACCGCACTCACGGGGGAATGTAACGGGATGACAAATAAAAGCTCCCTGGTTAATGTGAAGGTGAGTCACTAACCCTGGAGTAGAGACTTGAGGCGTTGTCGATTGAAGGCTTCGAACCCAGCTGGTCTGATGACTGCTGTTACCTTGTGAAAGAGTTTAAGATAATCGTGTTCTTTTGGTTGTTGTGGAAGCTGCTGAGAGCTCATGTGCCCGCGCACGGCTTGCACGAGTTGGGGGCATGGTGCAGAAGTACCGGACCCGACCCGAGGGCTGTAACTGGCTCTGGCCGTGGCCCAGCCATGGGGGTCATGGGCCCGTCCCTCACCTCCTTTGGACACTGGCTTTCTCATCCGTAAGGTTGGGATGGGTGTACTAGCTGAGTCCAGGAGCCCTTCTGACGAGGAGTCGGAGAGCCCTCAGCCCCGCCCCCAGAGTGGGAGCTGCTCTTAGGTGACGTTTGCCGTGTCTGCGTATTTGCTGTGACCACAGAGATCATGTGTTCATCAGCTGAGCCGCCCTTCACACTGGTGCTCCGCCAGGGGCGGCACAGCTACTCTGTGATGTCACAGCGCGGGGGGGGCGGGGTGAGGAGCTGAACGCCTGGTCTGCGAGAGGACACAGGTCCATCACTAGCGAGCACTGCCGAGTGTCCACAGCACCACTTCCTATAGAGAGATGGCACCCCATCCCGCCTCCGTGCACCCCAAGGTGATATCAGAAACAGTTACTATTTTCCTATTGGAAATACCAAAACCCGGGTGCAGGGGAGGCTCCCGGGCAGTGGGGGACACAGGCAGCGCGCAGGTCCGGATGGGTCACTGGCATTCGTGCTGGGAGCGCTCGCTGTGTTTGACGGGCGGCCTGGGGCTCCCGTGGTGTTCTGACCGGTGACATTAAGCTGCTAAGTCCCAGGGCCCCGTGCAGCCTGTGGAAGCAGCTCTGCTATCCACGTGACTGGACGCGGAGGACTGCTTCCCGGGACTTCGCTTCGTGGGCGGAGCAGACCCGGGCCAGCTTCATTGGTTGTTTATGCCGAAACCAGACCTGAGGTATTTTAAGGAAAAGTAGAAGGAAATTGACATGAACTTCTTACTCCTGGGAAGAGAGATGAGAGCAGTCTTAAGGTCCATGCCTTCTCATTGTGCTTTAAACAGAGTGGTTATATATAGAAAAGGGCCTTTTAAAAAACAGCACTGTAACAGAGCACGTCACATTTCCTCTGGTCTTTCTGAACAGAACGTCATGACTCAATCTAAGTGTGTAGAGGCCTCTGTCCCTTGTTTGATATTTATGGCTTGGGATCAGAATGTGCTGTTAGGACCCTCGTTTTCTCAACAACAGGGACACAGCATCTCTGAATGTCAGAAGTCCTCTTTTGTTCCTACCGTGCTGACATGGTCCTTGTCTGTATTCTCATGGCATTTGGACATCACTGCGTTTTGTACATTAACACAAAATATCTGTGTTTGCCAGACGGTATCCTCGGTCCGCTGTTCTAACACGGTCATCACCGCCTGTTGGCTAGTGGCTCCTCTAGGTCACACTCACGCCCTGCTGCTTACAGGGCACCTGCACGAGTGTCCCAGTGCCGTTACCCTGGGCCCCGGTCAGCCCCCCATTCTGCAGTTGTATCTCCCTAAGGGGACAGGGGACAGGCCCGTGCTGTCTGCAGCTGGCAGCCCTCTGTCAGAGCAGACTCCCGGAGCACCGGCCCCTTGCCATTAGGCTGATTGTGCTGCACGATCACGTTCACCCCTCAGAAAACCCTGTCAGGTTGGGGCTGTTGCTCTTCCCAGTTGACAGAGAAACCGAGGCTCATAGAAGTCAGTTGTCTACAATGATGCAGCTGGTAGGTCTGTGGAGCCAGAATTTCACCCAGGAATGTCCTCTGCCTGTCCTTTGAGACTGCTGAGGTGTGGTTCCTACATCACACCCCTTTCCCCAGCGGGCCCTCCCGAGGTGACCAGGGCAGGTCCACGTGGACATTGATACTTTCCTCTGGTGTGCTGTGTAAACATCAGCACCTGTCACTGATGTCTGGGTATCGTATCTCTCTCCAGGATGTCAGGTCAGAGGAGAAATGAGCTATTGAACAGGATAGTTTGGATTAAAATTTAGACGATTCCCAGAAGGGGAAAAACAAAATGGAAAAGAATAGATAATGAATTCTGGGTCTTTAAAACAAAAACAGACAAAAAGACGGGATTATTTTATTTTATTTCCATTTGATTTCATAATAAGGAACATTCTTCTGCCCTCGTAAGATTTCAGCGTCCAAAGGTCTGCCCTGTAGTGTTTGATTTCCAACGTTGAAATGCAGTGGGCATCACTTCATTACTTTCCCCCCTTTCTCCCCCCTCTCACTGAGGTTCCACCCTGGGGTTCAGGAAGGGACCGTTGTGCTTAGAGGGGAAATGCTACCCGGCAGGTGAATCCGTCTGTTCTCCGAGGTAGGAAGCACCACCCCCTGGAGGAAGCACCACCCCCCGGAGGAAGCACCCCCCCCCAGGAAGCACCACCCCCCCGGAGGAAGCACCACCCCCCGGAGAGGTTACCGTGGTTCCAGCTCCGGATGCCCAGAGAAAGGCTGCTCAAGTCCTCGTGGACGGCGGTGCTTATACAGAGATTGTTACAGGCGGGAAATCTCCAGTCCGCAGCACAGGATCCTAATTAATCCTGTGGAGAACTCGAGCTGTGTCTTGGCAATGACTGCTCCCTAACGAGCCACGTCAGTCGGGTGTATCAGTGAGCGAACAGTCCCCGGCTCAGTACACGACCCCTGATATTTCTGCAGGATGTAGCCTTCATCCGGGCTGATTGATTTGGCTTTCGAAATCCTTACCCAATTAAGCTATTTGCAAAGTTAAGAAACGACTGCATCAACAGTAGGTTTTGCAAACATTTTAAAAAAGGGTAAATAGAACCCTGATGAATTGAAGGGGGTGGAGGAAGCTGATGTGTTTTAAATAGTCTGTTTGCTGAGGATCTGAAATCTGCCGTTGTCTTTCCCTTGCACAGCCCAGATGCCAGCCCACACCTCTCCCTTAGTCTGAGGGGACACGGCTTGCTGTCTTACCCCTCTCCTCAAGACACACGCTCCTGTGTCCCCTGGTAGGCCCCTGGAGGGACAGAACGCTTCGAGGGCCCAGTTGATCTCAGTGTGTGAAAACCGGGGTAGGGAACTTATGCCCCTTTTAAATATAAAGCAAATGACCTAAGGGTGTGGAAGGCACGGGAACCTTATAGGACAGGTTGCAGCTGCTGCAGCATTCCTGAGCGAGGGGCGCAGGGAGGCCGCAGGTGGCGTGGAGCGTGTCTAGCTGTGCAGGGAGGCCGTGCAGGCTGAGGCGTGTCCCTTCTCGGACTGGCTCCTCGTGTGAACATGGCTGTGACTCCCGCATTCTCGTGATGCCTTGGCCCCTCCCTCCAAGTTCAGATTTGCAGGTGCCATGGTTTTGGAGCTGAGGGAGAACAGTGTTGAACTCACCCCAGGAATGGTTCCCTCGGTAGGTCTCCCTCCACACACACACACGTCCCACCCCCATGTAACTTTCAGGGATTGTTACTAAGTGAATCTCGAAGCCGGTTCTTTGAAAAGACCAAGGAAATGCCCAAGCGAGGTCCCAGGAAGCTGCCAACCAGGATGAGCCTGGAGTCACAATGCTGAGTGACACAAGTCAGACAGGAACACAAATACTGCATGTGAAATCCTTAAAAAAGAAAAAAAAATCCAGTTTCATAAAGACAGTGCCAAGGGCTGGAGTGAGAGGCGGGGGTGGGGAGAGGTAGGTTAAAGGGTAGACATCCCAGCGATGAGGAGTTCTGAAGCTCCAGTGCGCCGCGCGGTGACTGATGGCATGGTGTCACGTCAGCGAACATCGGGGAAGGTCCACGAGGAGCCTCTCTGACTAAAACGTTAACCTCTTATCTTGACCTTGGCAATCGTCTGGCAATGTATATGTAGGAAATCGTCATGGACACTCTAACTATATACAATGACCTTTGGTGGTTATTCCTCAATAGTTAAGGAAAAAGTTATTTGGGAAGAATTCGGCTTGATGCCTTTCTGGGGAGGACGGGCACCTGCAAGGAAAGTGAGGGGCACCATGAGGTCTCCCCGCATTTCTCATGAGGGGATTTGTCTGCAGAAGTGGTTCTCAACCCTGTTTGTTCCTTAGAACGATCTGGAAGCTTCAGATGGCACGGAGGGCCAACCCACTCCTAGAGATGGTGACTTGATTGGCCTCAGGTGTCCCTGAAAGTCAGAAGTATAAAACCTCTCCGGGTGACCCCCCTGTACAGCCGTGACTGGACACTGCAGCCCCGGGCCCCCATCTTTCCCACACGGTGACCGCTGGAACCACCTGCCTACAATGGCCTGGACCCAGCTCCTGGCATCGGGGCAATTTTTTTTTTTTGTATTTTTCTGAAGTGAGAAGCAGGGAGGCAGACAGCCAGACTCCCGCATGCGCCCGACCGGGATCCACCTGGCATGCCTACCAGGGGGTGATGCTCTGCCCATCTGGGGTGTTGCTCCATTGCAACCAGAGCCATTCTAGTGCCTGAGACGGAGGCCATGGAGCCATCCTCAGTGCCCGGGGCCAACTTTGTTCTAATGGAGCCTTGGCTGCGGGAGGGGAAGAGAGATACAGAGAGGAAGGAGAGGGGGGAGGGGGGAGAAGCAGATGGATTCTTCTCCTGTGTGCCCTGACCAGGAATCGAACCGAGGACTTCCACACGCCAGGCCGACGCTCTACCACTAAGCCAACTGGCCAGGGCCCCGGCATTGGGAGATTTTAAGCTGACTTCAGTGGTGTGGGATTGACTTGGGCACTGGGATTTTTCAAGCCCCCAACCAATTCTAAAGTGAGGCTAACTGTGTGTTTCTCTGGCCTAAAGGCAGCCTGTGTTTATAGGGAGGAATTAGATTAAGAACCCCAAAAGGATTCAGAGTTCTGGTTCCGGCTTCTTTGTGCTGGGCTGGTTCCTATCGAGTTGCCGTGAAATTGGGGAACGGAGGCATGGAGAGGCAACAGGGTAACCTCCAGGCCCCTGCTCGCCTCTGGTCAGTGCCAGCATCTCCGACCTCAAACACTTAGAAACATGTGGCTCCATCCAGTGGCCTGTGGGGACTCTCTTTCTTCAACGCATGGGCTCTGGCCATTTGAAGCACAGAAGGGGGAGGGAAGGACTGCCCAGTGGTTTGACGGGAAGGTTCCCGTGTGAGGCAGTCCTCCAGCCCCGCCGTGGCTTCCGCAGGAGTGCGTGAGGTCCCCTGTGCCAGACCAGCGTGCCTCTGATTCTTTCAGGGAAGGGGCGTAGTCGTACTAACTCGCTGGGGTCTGTTCCTGGGACGGAGGGCTCAGCGCTGAGCAGAGGGAGTGGGTCAGACTCTGCGTCAGTGTGGAAGGGAGGGTGGCTTTCTCTGCAGAGTGACACAAGGAACCTGAGCAGGACTGTCAGGAAAGACAGGGGGCGAGGGCTGTGCCTAGGAATCGGATGCTTCTTGGGGGAGGGAAGGGCAGCAGGAGGGGGACAAAGGAGAAAACGAAACGTCCCAATGGCGAGCGCTGTCCGTGCAGGTCAGGGGTGCTGCTGAGCCTTTGGGTGGCGCCCTCTTTCACTGAATTCAGGAAGGAGCTGGGGCACTGGTCTTCGATTGGCTTGAGGGTGGATCCAGGACGAGCATCAAGAGCTAATGTTCTTCTTTTGTTGATCATCACACTCTTCACGGGAAGACGTCAGGGTCATAGTGTGACAGATCAAGGGTGAAACGTGCCCATGGATCTATCACCTGGAAAGTTAGAGACAGCATTTTACATGCTGTTTTTTTCTACTACACAATAAGGAGGTCCCAAGAGCACGGTCAGGTCAGGGACCAAGACATACCGGTCACCAGAATCTTACCCGAGAGTCCAAGCCTCTTCACTTAGCAGGTCGGTTATTCCAGCATCTATTTTTTTTTTTTTTTTTTTTTTTTTTTTTTGCATTTTTCTGAAGCTGGAAACAGGGAGAAATAGTCAGACAGACTCCCGCATGCGCCCGACCGGGATCTACCCGGCACGCCCACCAGGGGCGACGCTCTGCCCACCAGGGGGCAACGCTCTGCCCAGCCTGGGGGTCGCCATGTTGCGACCAGAGCCACTCTGGCGCCTGAGGCAGAGGCCACAGAGCCATCCCCAGCGCCCGGGCCATCTTTGCTCCAATGGAGCCTTGGCTGCGGGAAGGGAAGAGAGAGACAGAGGGGAAGGCGCGGCGGAGGGGTGGAGAAGCAAATGGACGCTTCTCCTGTGTGCCCTGGCCAGGAATCGAACCCGGGTCCTCCGCACGCTAGGCCGACGCTCTACCGCTGAGCCAACCGGCCAGGGCCCAGCATCTCTTCATACAGAGGGATCTGTGTGCCCTTCTTCACACACAGTGCATCTCCCGTACAAAGTCTAGACAAGTCTTGTCGTGAGACTGAGGGAGAGAACGCTGCCTGCGCAGCAGTCTGCCCCGCGGCTTGAGGCGCGGCTCCGCCGGTCAGCCCTGGGGCGCCTGCACCGCACGGGCTGTTGCAGGGAAAAGCTTGCGGTGACAGCAGCCAGCACCCGAGCAAGGTCCTAGAGAACCGTGCGGATCGACTCTGGTCCTCCAAGTTCCCCATGGGTCTTTGACCCGCCCTCCTCCTGTGAGAGGGATGTGACAGGGCCGACACATCACATCCTTTGTTCTGCCACAACCCTGGCCTTTAGTCCACACTCCTGTCCTCCCTGTCCTCCCTGTCCTCCCTGTCCCTCCCTGTCCTCCCTGTCCCTCCCTGTCCTCCCTGTCCTCCCTGTCCCTCCCTGTCCTCCCTGTCCCTCCCTGTCCTCCCTGTCCTCCCTGTCCTCCCTGTCCCTCCCTGTCCTCCCTGTCCTCCCTGTCCCTCCCTGTCCTCCCTGTCCCTCCCTGTCCTCCCTGTCCTCCCTGTCCCTCCCTGTCCTCCCTGTCCCTCCCTGTCCTCCCTGTCCTCCCTGTCCTCCCTGTCCCTCCCTGTCCTCCCTGTCCTCCCTGTCCCTCCCTGTCCTCCCTGTCCTCCCTGTCCCTCCCTGTCCTCCCTGTCCCTCCCTGTCTTCCCTGTCCTCCCTGTCCCTCCCTGTCCTCCCTGTCCCTCCCTGTCCTCCCTGTCCTCCCTGTCCCTCCCTGTCCTCCCTGTCCCTCTCCTGACCAGCTGTTACATTCGCATGTGGGCAGACAGGAATTGGACCTGATGGGGGCTTGTGGGATGTGGTTGGTATAGATTATCACAGCACAGTTACCCATCAGTTCATGTCATAAATGTGTGTGTTCTGTGCCTCTTTTTATTTATTTTCTTACAAGCTACTGCACATAATTGTGTTATTTTCATAACCACTCCGGCAACGTTAATTATGACATCACCCAACACTACCCACCCCTCTGTGGCAATGCACCATTTCCTTACTTTTGCTCTAGCTAAGGTGACGGACTCTGGTGGCCTCACCTCGCCATCCCAGGTCCAGGGAGGATTGAAGATGCCGGGCCACGTCCCTGGCATCCAAGACCACGGGGAGCAGAGATGGCGTGGCCGTGGGGCTGGGCAGGGGGGTCAGGCTGGTTCTGGCAGACACTGTGCAGGTCTGTGGAGCTTACAGGTGGTTCCATGTCCTTGCCAGACCGGGAGCTTCCAGCCGTGACCTGTCTCCGGTGTTGTGAGTCGGGGGCGCAGAGAGAGAGAGATCAGCAGATGAAATCATCGTGGACTAGCAAAGGACCACCACTCGCTCAGGCAAATGGCCCCAAGTTTGCGCTGTGTCCTATTTTTATTCACAAGATTTCAAAAACCTTGTTTACTGAGAAATTGGCATAGCATCAAGCCTAACCTTTACTTAAAGATACATGGAGTACACCTGCATGATAGCTTAATAACAATATAATATCAAAAGGCATTAACTGCTATTGCTTCTCTGGTTCCCACAACATTCCTCTCTTTATCTCAAGGGATAACCTTAAAAGGAACAGAAATCTTATGAGAATGTTTTACTGAGAAAAAGCCCAGCAACTGCCTTCAGTCACATAGACCTGTTTCAGTGACCCGCCTTCAAGTCACAAAACAATTCTCTTGGCAAAACATTCTTTTCTTGTTGGCTGTGTTCCCATCCAAGGCCATGCAGTGGGTTATTCCGCTACACTCCGGCTTCCCCTAAATTCTCTCCCAACCCCTCCCCTGGCCATAGTAATTGTTTCGTTATATCAAGGTGAAGATAACTGGTATAAAAAGAGTATGAATTATGCCGTGTGGGCAGGAGGTATTGGGGAACAAATAAACTCCTGGTTATCTGTCGGACTAGAAGCCATTGGTACGGAGATGTGGGGGTGTTGGCACCGTACTGTTGACATCACAAGGGACTGCAGGGAATGCAGCTTGGAGGAGAGCAGAGCCCAGCCGTGGAGCGAGAGTGGAGTGTGGTTTACGAGAGGGCTTGGTCAAGCCATGCCTGCACTTCCCAGGTTTGTAAATGAGAGGAATCCTCCTTTCTCCCTGGGGGCAGTTCGGGTTGGGTTCTCTTTCCCTTAGAGCAGAAATAGTCCCAACTGGCTCACCTGTCAGGGGCCCAGGTGGGGCGGGCTCCAGGTATGGCCCCCAGAGACACTGGCCACTCTGCGTGGTTTTGGTTAAACACATTAAAACCGCTTAGGTCCGTCTCGGGGGTCCCAGCGGGCAGCCCTCCCCTGCGCCCTGTGGTGATTCTCCCACAGTTCTCCAGGCAGCGTGGACACGGCCGTGGGGGATCGTGGGATCCCCAGCACCGGGGACATTAGTGAGCGACAGACTCTAGTCATCTCTCCAGGTGGACAGACACTCTTCTGGGACATTAGCATTCTGTGCGTGTCCTCGCTGGGCTGGGCTCCAGCGACTGTCTCCTGGGCGAGAGGCAGCCTTGGAGCCATCTGTGGGAAACGGGGATGTCATCTCCTTTCTGACGGCTCCTGGCATCACTGAACTTTAAAGGTGCTTACCTGCTCAGGAAATTCCACATGTCGGTCCAGAAAATGTGCCGGCTTTCTCTCTGCAAGTGTCAGCCAAACGTTAATCGGCAATGTCTCCCGACGTTTGAGAAAAATGAGCCCCTGATGTCTGACCTTCCTGATCAGACGCACGCATATTTTTTTCCTCTAATTGCTATCATGTCTAAGACCTTTTGTGCAGATTTCAGACAGATGAGGACATTGCCGAACAGGACTTGTCTCTCTCGTTCTTTTCTGTGCGTGCTGTGGGGCTTCCTCTAGAGCTCCTACAAAACCAGCAAATTTCCTAAGGATGATTTTTGACAAGCAGCCAACCGTCCCTTTGGACCAGATAAACAGCCCGCCCTTTTTTCTTTTGTAATGCCTGGTTTCTCCGCCTCAGCGTGAGCACCCCATGACATTATCCCCCATCAGTCCCTCAGAACTGACCACAGCAGCTCTGGGCATCAGGTGTCCCCTGGGTGAGTATCCACTCAGATGTCTTCAGTTCATATCATGTATTTCTGTGACAGTTTTTCTAGGTGCGTGTACAGAATTCTTGACCCCTGTTCACCGGGAAGTCTTAGCTCAGCTGCGTTGGAAGAAGGGGCGTGAATGAGTCCCGGACTTAATCTCCCTTTGTGAAGAGCGGGGTTCCCTCCTGTGCTAGGTCTGGGCACAGGGGTGGAATTGTAGTCATGGGTCTAGACTGTAGGTGAAGCTAGATTTTATTCTTCTTTGCTATAAGGGAAGAACCCTCAGGACAGGGACCGTGGCAAGCACTTCTGTGTGCATCCCTATTTAGAAATCCTCTCCTCCATGGGCATAGGAGACCACACTCCCCAATCATTTGCATATTGTCACAGCCATGTGACTGACCCTGACCAGTCGGATGTGAGAGGAAGTGACACGTCCTGTCTGGGTCCTGGTGGTTTAAAGCCAGTGAACCACCCGTCTGTCTCTTCCCATCGAGGGACGTGGCGGAGGCTCCATGGATGCAGAGAGCTGCCCCATCCTGCAGGGCACTCGGAGCAAGAGATAGACATTAGTTGTGCTGAGCCGTTAAGATTTGGGGGTTATTACCACAACGTGGCTGATCTTGTCCTGAACAACATAGACATTTTGGACTTAAAAAAAATTGACATAGGCCTGACCTGTGGTGGCGCAGTGGATAAAGTGTCAACCTGGAATGCTGAAGTCGCCGGTTCAAAACCCTGGGCTTGCCTGGTCAAGGCACATATGGGAGTTGATGCTTCCTGCTCCTCCCCCTGTTCTCTCTCTCTCTCTCTCCCCCCCTCTAATAAAAATGAATTAAAAAAAAAAGAAATGCAAAAAAAAAATTGACATATAATTCCCAAATGGCAAAAAGACTTCGATCTTAAATGTAGTTTGAACTACTCTGACAAAGGCCTTTAGTCCATGTAGCCCACACTCGCTTAAAGACACAGAACATCATGGTTTCTCCAGACAAGTCTCTTGTGCCCTTCCCTCCAGAAGAGTCACTTAGCTTACTTCTCTTACTAAAATTATGCCGATTTTAGAAAGTCACAGAGCGTGTGGATGTCCCACAGTCAGTTCCTGGTCAGGGCACACAGGAGAAGTGACCATCTGCTTCTCCACCCCTCCCCCTCCCCCTGCTCTCTCTCTCTGTCTCTTTCTTCCTCTCCTGCAGCCATGGCTCGATTGATTTAAGCACATCAGCCGTGGGTGCTGAGATGGTTCCATGGAGCTCTACCTCAGGCACTAAAAATAGCTCAGTTGTGAGCATGGCCCCAGATGGGGGTTGCCAGGTAGATCCTGGTCAGGGCACATGCAGAGTCTGTCTCTCTATCTCCCTTCCTCTCATTTAAATAAATAAATTTTAAAAATAGCCTGACCAGGCAGTGGCGCAGTGGATACAGCGTCGGACTGGGATGTGGAAGGACCCAGGTTTGAGACCCCGAGGTTGCCAGCTTGAGTGCAGGCTCATCTGGTTTGAGCAAAGCTCACCAGCTTGGACCCAAGGTCACTGGCTTGAGCAAGGGGTTACTCGGTCTGCTGAAGGCCCACGGTCCAGGCACATATGAAAATGAACAATCAATGAACAACTAAGGTGTCACAACAAAAAACTAATGATTGATGCTTCTCATCTCTCTCCATTCCCATCTGTCTGTCCCTAACTATCCCTCTCTATGACTCTCTATCTGTCTCTGTAAAAAAAATAATAATAATAATAAAAAAATTAAAAATAAAAGACCGTCACGCAAATGAAATCATGGAGGGGGATGTACATTTTTCTGCATCTGGTGTCTTTTGCTCAGTGTAGTACTTCTCAGATTTACCCTTGTTGATAACATGCATTAGTAGTTTCTTCTTCTTCTTCTTCTTCTTCTTCTTCTTCTTCTTCTTCTTCTTCTTCCTCTTCCTCTTCCTCTTCCTCTCCTCCTTCCTCCTCCTCCTCCTCTTCTCCTCCTCCTCCTCCTCCTCCTCCTCCTCCTTCTCCTCCTCCTTCTCCTCCTTCTCCTTCTCCTCCTCCTTCTCCTTCTCCTTCTCCTTTCTTTTCTCCTGAGTCACAGTTTATTATATGAATCTGCATCGATTATCCATTCTCCTTGGGGTGGATTGTTTCCAGTTTGGGGGTATTGTGAATGGAGTTCTTATGGACGTTCATTCACAAGGCTTCCTGTGGACACATATTTTCATTTCTCTTGGATGAACACGTTGGTGTGGAATATTTAGGGGGACCTAAGATGTTTCAAAGGTTAAGAATCTCTCACACTGGTTTTAAAACGATTGTCTCATTTGTACTCCTGGCTGCACGTAGGAGAGCCAGGTTCACTCCACGTCCTCTCCGACACGGAGGGCTGTCCATCTTGCTCAGGGTGGGCGTGGCGTGGTAGCTCATTGCTTGACATTAATTAAAGCGGTTTTAATTTTTAATTTCTCAGATGGCTAATAGCGCTGAGCGTTTTCTTCATGCGCGTACGGGCCACTTGTACATCTTCATTTGTGACCCATCTGTACTCGTGCTTCTGCCTTATTTTAAAACTGGGTCATTTGTTCTTTGATAATTGAGTTGTAGGGTATCTATATGAAGATAAATACGTTATGAGTATTCCCCCCACTTATAGCTTGTCTGTTGATTTCCTTAATAGTGTTTTGGAGGACAGCATAATTTTTTATTTTGATGAAGTCTAATTCATCTGCTTTTTTTATTTTTTTCTTTTCTTTTTATGGTCACTGCTTTTCATGTGCTCTCTTGGAATCTTCGCCTCCACCAAGGTCATGGAGATACTATTCTGTGTTTTCTCTTAGAAGCATTATAGCTTTTGTCTTGAGTCTAAGATTTATTTTGAACTAATTTGTGCCTGTGGTGTAGGATAGCATTCACGGATCTTTCGATTTCCTTCATATGGATAGCCAGTTGATTTAGCAAACCTATTGGAGAAATTTTCTTTTTTTTTTTTTCTCATGGACTTTCTTGGGTACCCTTGTCAAAAAATCATTTGATTTATACATATATACGTGGATAAATATTTGGACTCTCTATTATGTTCCATCAGTCTGTCTATTTTTCCATCAAAAACACATTTTCTTGATCATGGTAACTTTGTAATAATTCTTTTGGTTTTTTTTTTTTTTTTTTTCAAAATTGTTTCGATTACTCTTGGTCCTTTGCATGTTCAAACAAAATTTCAAATCAGCCTTTTTTTTTTTTTTCTTTCTTCCTTCCTTCAAAAAAGTCTCCTGGAAGTTTATTTGGGATTGCATTGGCTCTATCACTCAATTTCGGGAGAATTGACATCTTAACATGAAGATGGTATTTCCCTCCATTCACTGAGGACTCTGTTCACGCCTGTCAGCAATGTTGTACGGTCTCTGGCATAGCAGTCTTGTCCATACTTGCTAAATTTATTCCACCTATGTTTTTTTGTTGTTGTTTTCTTTTTTTTGTGTATTTTTCTGAAGCTGGAAAAAGGGAGGAAGTCAGACAGACTCCCGCATGCACCCGACCGAGATCCACCCGGCACGCCCGCCAGGGGGCGATGCTCTGCCCATCCGGGGCCTCGCTCTGCCGCGACCAGAGCCACTCTAGCGCCTGGGGCAGAGGCCAAGGAGCCATCCCCAGCGCCCGGGCCATCTTTTGCTCCAATGGAGCCTTGGCTGCGGGAGGGGAAGAGAGAGACAGAGAGGAAGGAGAGGGGGAGGGGTGGAGAAGCAGATGGGCGCTTCTCCTGTGTGCCCTGGCTGGGAATTGAACCTGGGACTTCTGCACGCTTGGCCGATGCTCTACCACTGAGCCAACCGGCCAGGGCCTCCACCTATGTTTTTAATGGAGTTTGACATGGAACTTTACAATCGGGGTATCTTGGAACTGTGGCATTACTCTGAACATTTAATAAATTTGGACTTCCGCACGTATGATGGATGCTGCCTTCGCCTCTGCCCCCCCCCCCCCCGTCTACGTGATTATTCCCCTGCCCTGTCCTTGTCTCTGTGTTTAACGGGATCCTTTTACTGCACCAGGACTCCCCTCCTCTGTGGAGATATTCCCGAGGACGAGGCCCTTGTCGTCTGCCCCACGCTCCCTCCCTGGGCGCACGGACTTTCCGTTCAAGCCCTCGTGAGTTAGCGAGGTCTGCCGGACACGGCCCCTGTTCTCCAGGGACGTCACACAAATAATCAAACACTAAGAAAACGGAGCGTGTCATCTGAAAGCTACAAATAAAATGAGAGGCTTGCAAGCTTGGCTGGGGGAGGGAGGCCAGATCACGGAAGTTTGCCGGGGTGGGGGGGCTTCTCCTGTCGTGTGGCCCTTAGGGTCTTGTAGCCTCTGTAACACTCTTCAACACTGTCCAACTTCCTCAGCCAGACGGCATGCTCCCCAGTGGTGGGGGCCAGACCCCACTTTGCTCCGTTGTTCGATGTGGTCGTCCTTCTCAAAGTTTAACACAGATGAGAGTCACGGGGCTGCTCTCTGACAAGTTCATGTCCCCCGGCCCCACCCTGGGGAATTTTTTTTTTTTTTTTTTTTGTATTTTTTCAAAGTGAGAAGCGGGGAGGCAGAGAGCCAGACTCCCACATGTGCCTGACCGGGATCCACCAGCATGCCCACCAGGGGGTGATACTCTGCCCATCTGGGACATTGCTCCATTGCAATTGGAGCCATTCTAGCACCTGAGGCAGAGACCATGGAGCCATCCTCAGCTCTCGGGCCAACCTTGTTCCAATGGAGCCTTGGCTGCGGGAGGGGAAGAGAGAGACAGAGAGGAAGGAGAGGGGGAAAGATGGAGAAGTAGATGGGCGCTTCTCCTGTGTGCCCTGGCCAGGAATCGAACCCGGGTCTTCCACACGCCGGGCCGACACTCTACCACTGAGCCAACCGACCAGGGCCCAACCTGGGGATTTTGATGGAGTCGCCCATGGAAGGGCTCAGAACTCCGTGTCTCTACCAAGTTCTCTCGGTGGCCCTGCTGCAGAAGGACTGCTGAACACACCTGTGGCGACCAGCGTGTGCGCAGGCAGACAGGAGATAGGAGTACGTCGGTTCCTGAAAAGAGCTTTGTGGGAACGCAAGGGAGACCAGACCTTGGTAAGAACCGTGTGATACCTTTTGAAATCAGAATGTTAGAACTTCACGAGGCAGACATCTCTGAGGACGGCCTCTGTTCTCCTGTCTCTATTTTTTTTTCCTTCTGCATAGAGCCTGTCTTGCTCCCGTGTGGTATGAAACAACCTTACACATTCTGCTCTTCTTCTGCAAAATACTGTCTCTTCTGAGTGCGTCCCACCCTGCCCTGTGGCCCGCGGGGATGTTTCAGTGGCATTCACACTGCCTGCCCGCCCCCCCTCCCGTCCCCCCGGGCAGAGGGGCCCTCTGTTTCAGTCCTGTTCTTGCTTTGTTCACTCACGAGGACAAACCCGTCCTCACCGCAGAAGGGAATACCCTGCCTGCTGCACCCTGGACTATCTTATCTCCACTTGTCCCCGTGATTGGGATGGCCCACGCCTCCACCTCGGACTTCCTGGGTGACACATGATCCCGGGAAGACCGGTTGCTATGACAACCATAGTTTGCTTCCTACCAGGCTTTGTCCTGGAACTCCTCACCGCAGGCTACCTTGGCATTGTACTCCATGCCCTCACGCGTAGGACACGGCATACCGCTGTCCTCCAAGTCACCGGGGACCGGGGGGTCCTGAGTTTCAATGATAATGGCCTCTTCAGAAGCCGAGAGAGTTTCAGTTCCTCTCCGGGGCTACCACTTAACCTCCCAAACGAGACAGGGGGAGGTGAGGGAGGACATTCTTCATAAGCAGAAGGTTTTAAACCGTGAGTGTGGACTTTCACCGGCGCTCGATGATGAGAGGGCTCCCCAATAGATATCCCAGAGGCAGCTTGCAGTCGCCTCGGGCGAGTGGGCCAGCCGCCCGACCACGAGGAGTTTGTCGGGGTCACGGGGACCCCTCCCCATAACCAAGTTACCCACTTCACATTCAGCCCTCTGGGAGGTGTCCCCCAGGGCATCCGAGAGAACGGGCGGCCGCTACGTAAACAGACTGAGGACTCATGTCCGGGTGCCCTGGCCAGTGGACCTGTCCCCTTCACACACCTTTCCTGGTAATTCCCTCCTGGCCCATTCCTCTCCACCCCTCCCAACACGGATCCATAATTCTGGGCTCGGCTGGAGGCGGCTTGATATAGCCACGCCTGGGACGTTTGCTGTGAGATGCCCATCAGCAGGAATGATTGTTAAACCACACGGGGGTTTCACTCGGTCCTAGAATGCTATATCCCTGGCTGGGGGCTGCTGACCACTGAGCCTGTTTCCTCTGTGTGTGTGTGGGGTGGGGGGGATGTGGGGGTGCTTTATAAGTGTTTTCATATTTTTTTTATTGAGATAGTTACGCGTCACGGTCAAGAAAATGAACGTAGGCGTTAGACGGAGTAGCCAATGATAGCGTGCCATTGGGATTCTGAGCGCATTACTCTGGTCCTGCCAAAGCTCGTTTTTCTTATTGGTAATATGGGAGGTATAATACTTTTCCTTGTAGGATTACTGGAAGAATTCTATGAGGTATTTGTAAGGTGCCCAGCCTAGGACCTGCTGGGAGTGTAGGCTCATTAAATGTTACGTATCGTCATTGATGTTAGAGTCACTTGTTCATTAAAACGAGCATGAGGCCAGCGCCATGTAAGGTGGCGCAGCTACAGGGACGAATGGTCCTCATCTCCCAGGGAAACGGATGATGACAGCACACACGCGATGATGACATTCTGTGAATCACACGTCAGCATTCGATGTCAGAAGCTCGAGGTTTCGTGGGTCTGCCGAGGGCAGAGCTGCGGACCCTGACTCACCTGGCGTGTACCCCCCAGCCCGCACGTCCCTGAAGGGCGGGAGCAGGTGTTTCCTGATTTGTCCCCCCCCCCCCCACTCCACCCCAAGTCCTGGGCCGATTGGGAATTAAATAAACGTACAGCTGTTCATTGAATTCAAAGCACAGCGGGGCTTTCCCTCGTCTTCCCACGTTTCCACCAGAACCTGTCCTGGTCCCTCTCCAGCTGCAGGGGGTGCCGGGAGGTTCTGAAGGTCCCTGCCCGGAGGGTGAGGCTCTCCAGCTCCAGGCTGCCTGGAGCAGGTGACCATGCTGGATGGCACGGAAGGTCTCTCTGCCGTCCCCTCTGCCGAGGTCAGTGCTGTGTGCAAGTGATTTCCGGGAGCGGGGTGGTCATGGGGGGGACTCTCTCCACAGTGGGTAGTTACTTAAGTTTTTACTGAGCCTGGCTTGATTCATCAACTTCTGAAAGGTCAGGCGTTATCCCCAGAGAGGCTGTTATGGAGCCGCTATGTTATTCGGTCCTGGCAAGAACAGATTAACCGAAATCCACACCCTGCAAAATAATTAACCAGGAACGGCAACACGACATGACACCGCCGATTCCGAGGAAACGGTCCCTCGGATGGCGACTCGAAACTTTACATTATGTTGGAGACCAGCTTTGGCTTTTAGAGAGATTGCAATAAAAGCAAAACGATCGTCCATTTGAATAAGTGACTAGGTCCGAGACGGGGCCGATGACGGTGATCTTTCTCGTAAGAGCTCGTTGACCGTCTCGCTCTCTAAATACCACGAGCATCCATCATGGTTCGCGTTACAACGATGGATTGCAAAGGAATTAAAGATGGTTTACCGGCCACTGAGACGCTGGGCTGATACGACGTGGACCGAAGCAAGTGGCCGCAGGGGACGCGCGCTTTGAGCCACCTCCCACCGCCTGGTTTGGAAACAGACGCCACACTCGGCACCTCCGGGGCGTGGACCGGGCTGGGAGCAACGTGGCATCCATCCTGATGACGCAGATGGCTTCATCTCGTCTCTGCCCTGTCCTCTCCCTGGGACCGGCATGGGCCCTTGGGGAAGGAAGGGGCACTTCTGCACTTGGAAACGGCCGGCCCCTCTCTTCACCTTGCTGTATTCTCTCCCTCTCCTCTGGGGCCCCTCTCGGTGACCTGGTGGCCCAGGAGACACGGTGTTCCACTGAGACAGCTCGGTACTGACCATCCACACACGTACTGACGTCACAGGCTGACCGGAGGGAGGGCTGGTGAGAGAAGGGAAGGGATGTAGCAATGGGAGGATTTCTCTCCGAGGGGCGGGCACCGGAGAAGGGGCCCTGGTTGCGTTGGCTCAGGGTGTGCCAGGCTTGGCTTAGAGACCAGAAGTCAACAATCGGATCCACTTGGGGTGCTCCTCCTGTCCTCAAAGAGTTAAAACGCGTTTTGAGTCAATGTTTTCAAAGCTGTAAGACTTTCCTCCTGGGTCTTCCGTAGGAAAAGAGAGCTCGGACAGAACTAGTCTCAGAATTTGACAGCGGGGGATGCCCTCTCCCCCTCCCTGCTGGTCTGCTCATCCTCTTACCCTCTTGGACCTCGTACATTGAGTCTGGGGCTGTGCTCAGAGGTCACTGGCCCTAGAACTTGCCAAAAACTCAAGGAAACTTAATCACAGGAGGACCTTGCCTTGCCCTCCGGAGGAGTCTAGACTCCTGGTTTGACACAAAGGCCCTCTGATTTGGCCTGGTGGCCCCCACCCAAGCTTGGCTCTCACCAACCCCCCTACCCCATCCCCAAACCCTAGCTCTGAGCCTCTGTAGCTGGGAAGAAATATGGCCCGGCTGAAGGCTACAAAATAAATACTCTAAAAGATCAAATGAGCACAAACAAGGACAGAAAAAATAGGGGAAGCCCGCACCTCCACCTGTGTGCCTCTCGACTTTTTCTCACACCCTGGGTGGGCTCTTGGTGGGCAGGGGCGGGGCTGGGGGAGAAAGAGCCACTATGTCAGGTGCTTTCCTGTTTGTGAGAGGAGCCCCCTTGCTTTCGGTGAATGTCCCGCCGGCGCTGGGGTAGCTGAGCTCTGTAGTCCTCTCATCCCTCGAAGCTAATAATACTTTGTTGACTTGCTCTTTCTTCCATCGGTTAGGGGGCTCGTGAGGGTCAGGCGTAGTGTCCTATCTACCTGGGTGTAAGCTGGGCTTTCCCAGACCCCACCCGCCTGCAGAGACAACGGAGCAGCAGCCCCCACTGCACCGTTTTTTTTATCTCTGCTCTAACTCGGGGTTCTCGTCCTCTGCACAAGTCGCTCAGGCTTTCCAGGAGGTTCTGGGGCTGGTCAGCCTTGCTCACACCTGCGATTGGTCCGCTGTCCAGAGCTGTCGGCCCTTTACTCCCTCATGGACTGCTGGCGCTCTCAGTTGGACCCCCCCCCCCGGACCCAGCAAGCCTGCTGTGTCTGCTGAGCTTGGCACCGAGGCCCCGGATAACTGTGTCCCCCCGCCCTCATCCCCGCCAGCACCCAGCCTGTACTTCTTATAACCTCTCCAGCTAACAGGAAACAAAGCCACTGTGTCCTCACAGTCACCATGGTGATGAGGACCAGAGCTCCAGGGCACGGCCCTAACACCGCTCGTTCCAGAGAGGCAGGCAGGCCCCGGTAAGGCTGCCGCACGCCGCACGCCGCACGCCGCACGTGCACGTCCCAGGCGGAACTAACCCCGTCTTCCTTTGGAAATACAAATATATCTGAGACGTGGAGGGACACGTTCAGGATTTGTTCAGGGTGGGTAGTAAGTCCACAGGTATTCCTGTCCATCTGGAATATCGTAATGGACAGATGGTTCTGAAGCCAGCACGGCCGGCAAGGGAAGTTGACAGGTAGCAGTGGCAGGTAGTGGTGGCTGGGCGGAGCATCCTCAAGGGGAGGGGAGTCCTTTTCCCTAGACTACCACCGTGTGGGAGGGGCCCAGGCACTTCTGAGTGTGGTGGGGACAGTGCCCGGTGCTCCCGTCTGATGGCCCTGGTCAGCTCGGGGAGGTCAGCTGACCAGGGTGGGGACAGCAGATGTTTGAGGAACCTGAGTGGGGTCTCGGGTGTCGGCTGTGACCTCAGAGCGGGAGAGACTGTCTCTCTCGATTTGTAGGATGTGCTCTCAGGGTGCGGGAGCCGGGTGTCCCCTTCCTCAAGCAGTTAGCAGACTTTCAGAACTTGGCTGCTGGGAGGGTCCGGGCCGAAGCATTCAGGGATGACCCCAAGGGGCTGGGCGGAACAGTCTGGTAGTGCGAGTTCTCACCTGTCCTCCCTCAACCCAGGGGCAAAATCAGTGCTTCCCCACTTCACCCGGAGATCACATAAAACTTCAGGTTCCCAATCAGTAGGTCAGAGGTGGGACCTGAGCTGCAGGTCGGTGGCCACAGTTTGAGGAAGAAAGCCTGCTTTTGGCTCATTTGAATAATTCTCTCATATTCTCTCTCTCTCTCTCTGGAGGCTCTTTGGTTCTCCATCTAACTAGAGTTCTGGTCCATTGTCTGACCAGTCTGCCACATGTACCCACGCCAATCAGAACCCCAGACTGAATGGAGCTTTGGCCCGAACCTAGTTGTTTGCCTCAGTTGGGTCCCAGCACCTGGCCTTGGTTTTGGGTCAGAGCAGAGGCTCGGGACAGTGGACTTCCGGAACACAGCCGGGAACTTCCGGAACACAGCAGGGAACTTCCGGCACCCGGGCAGCTACTTCCTGTGCAGAAGCAGGAATTGAAGGCACCTGGGCTATGAGCCGTCCGCACAACGGCTCTGGGCAGGGAGGTGTTCGCTGGTGTGCGTTGACGCCCTGCTCCCGCTCCCTTTGGAGGTCGCCGGCTCCAGGTGACGACGTCGCTGTGAGCAGCCGCTGCGGGGACCCTGCAGGTAGGCCGGGCCGCCATGGCCGCCCCGTGCACGTGGGGCTGGTGCACGGGAGTCCCCGCTCTCTGGTGGACAGTCCCCGCTGCGGTGACCCTGCAGGGAGGCCGGGCCGCCATGGCCGCCCCGTGCGCGTGAGGCTGGTGCACGGGGGTCCCCGCTCTCTGATGGACAGTTCCCGCTGCGGTGACCCTGCAGGGAGGCCGGGCCGCCATGGCCGCCCCGTGCGCGTGAGGCTGGTGCACGGGGGTCCCCACTCTCTGGTGGACAGTCCCCGCTGCGGTGACCCTGCAGGTAGGCCGGGCCGCCATGGCCGCCCCGTGCGCCTGAGGCTGGTGCACGGGGGTCCCCGCTCTCTGGTGGACAGTCCCCGCTGCGGTGACCCTGCAGGGAGGCCGGGCCGCCATGGCCGCCCCGTGCGCGTGAGGCTGGTGCACGGGGGTCCCCGCTCTCTGGTGGACAGTCCCCACAGCTCCCCGAGGCTCCCGTGCTTCCCGGGCTCCTCTGTTCCGTCTCTTTCTCCCTTTTGCTGGTGGGAGCTGGTCATTCAGCACTGGTTGTGTCCCGGGAGTAATTGCCACCTGTGTACACGAGTTTTCAGTTTGCTCGTGGGAGGGGCGGGTTCAGCCCCCCCCCCGCTGCCTCCATCTTGGAGCTCTCTGTTTGGCCACTTTTGGAAATGACTTTCTGGCTGTCTTCTGGCGCTAATAGTTCCCACTATAAAAATTCACCATGGGTAGGAAAACTTGGTCAAGGTGGTACCAATTCTGGAATTCTGTTGGTTTCTGAAGGAAAAGAGCTGACTGTCCAAGGGTTGAAAATTGCAACCAAGGCGGGTAAGGCTGTCAAGGGTGAGGACGGGACGGGAAGGGAAGGGAAGGGGGCGTGCATTCGGCTGGTTTGCAGAGCATGGGTTCCCGTGCTACAGACCCCCAGGCCGTGTCGCCGTGTACCTGCTGCAGGTCAGATTGCACAAGCAGGTGACTGATAATTAGATGCATATCCTATTAGTTGGCTTTGAGTTAAATACCACTGGGTTTTTTTTTGGGGGGGGGGTTCCCTCCTGTTGAGAGTGGTTCTCAGGTCTTCCCTTCCTGTTATTCGTGTATGTGTGTGAATTTACGAAGATTGTGACATGTCTCTGAACTGCTGTGTGAATGTAGTTCTTCTACCTTGTTTTGCGTATTCCACCAGACTTTGGGACCCCCCTTTCTTCAGACTCTGTTACGTCCCTGTGTTCATGTTCAGCTGACGTTACCTAAATTTTCAAATACCTTCTCACGACGCCCAAGCCTGTGGTCGCTTTGTCTGTGACGCACTCACGCCCGAGCTGCTCGTTTCTCTCGGAACCTCCCCTTTGTTCAAACCCTGGTGCCGCCAGGACAGAAGCGAGGTTTTTCTCTTGGGCGAGGCCAAAGTTGCTTCCACATGTTCTCTGCGGCTGGTGTCACTTGAGTCCTGCTAACATGTCTGTGCCCCACAGGAGGTGTGTGCACGAGGTCCTGAGACGTGAGGGTATCTGGCAGGTGGGAAGCACGTCCCCTGCCCCTTGGAGACACCTGCCCCCCATCCTCAGACTCAGCAGTTTAGATCTTTGACTCTGGTGAGATGGATGGAACAGGGAGCCCCGTCCTCTTCCCAAAGGCTTAGCTATGGCCGGGAAGTGTGACTAGCTGGACCGGCGTGGCCTGGACAGGTAGCTGGGGTTCGGGGTTGGTGGTCATTTGGTGGCTGAGTGACCAGCAGCTTTGCTTGTTTCCAGAGCTGCTGAATCTTCCCAAGGCGCCCGCCAGCTTTGAGCTTTTAGACGCAGCGACCTGCCCTGGGAATCCTGGCACTCACTCGGTATTTCACGAAATGGGGGGAAGCCTGCGTGGCCTTGGCCCCATCCCTTGTCCTGGCTCCTCAGCCACTTCCTCCTGCGAGGGCGCTGGCGGGTGGGGCCGGCTTGCACACCCTGGGGCTGCTTCCTCACCTCGCCCGTGTGGCCTGCTGGGTGAAGCCGGCAGTCCCTGGCTCCGGGTCTAAGTCTGCTCTCGGAGAACATGTCAGCCCGCCCGGTCATCGAGCAGTAATTGGGACGATCACCGTGGTGCCGCCGCCCGCTGAGGGTTGGGGCGGAAATGAATGGTTAGGCGCATCCAACGTGCTCTCAAGCACCACCAGCCTCAGTTGCTGCTTTCTCACCAAATGTCATTCGTCCCCTGCCAGGTGGGAACTGGGGCCCTGAACAACAGCGTTTCTCAGAGGGGCGTCGGGACCCCCTTGGGGTTGGGAGGGGTCCTGGTTGAGATGCTGAGATGCAGATGCCCAGGCTCTGTGACCCACAGAGTCTGACCCCGAGGGAGTGGGGCTGGGGACCTTGTGTGTTTTGTGTGTTTGCACGCATGCCCCCCCCCCCCCATGGCCAGGTCACACCAGTGCTCTCCAGGTTGGGGAGGGTGTCCGAGTCTTCCGAGGAAAGCGGAGGTGGGCGGCTGTTAAAACACAAACAAACCAGCTCTGGGTTAAAAGGGACCACCTGCCTCAGCATCTTTGATGAGTGGTGAGCTTGGCGTTATCGGTGGCGTCTGACACAGAGCAAGGCGGTGAGCGTGGAGGCTCCAGGCAGAGAGCACAGGTGGGACACGTCGCTGTGGAGACCTGGAGGGCGGGGTTCAGACCACAGGTGCGGGTGGAAGGCCTTGTGTCGCCTCTCTGAGCCTCAGTTTCCCCATTATGGCTTGGGGCCAAAAGGCCAGGGGTATAGCGGTCCCACAGTAGCCTCATGGGATTGGGGGACCCACGGTTAAGGTGAGAGAAAGGACCGTGGGTACGCCAGCTGCTGCCTGGATCAGCCCATGGTCAGTGAACAAGAAGTATGTTGGGTTTTGAGAGCGTTCCATCACCAGCCTGGACAGACAGAGGCCAGGGCTGCACAGGACAGACAGACAGAGGCGAGGGCCGTGTGGGAGGGACAGACAGACAGAGGCCAGGGCCATGTGGAACGGACGGACAGAGGCTAAGGCTGCATGGGACAGACAGACAGAGGCCAGGGCCATGTGGGATGGATGGACAGACAGACAGAGGCTAGGGCTGTGTGGGATGGACAGACAAAGGCCAGGGCTGTGTGGGACAGACAGACAGAGGCCAAGGCCATGTGGGACTGAACACAGTCCCCTCCTCCTCTGGTCGGGAAGCGGGCTGAGGAGACGGAGCTGTTCTCCAGGGGATGCGTGCTGTCCGCTGTCCTCTCTGGTGGCCGAGGGTAGTGGGACAGAAACGACCGTCATGACACGGACCTCGGGGCCACAGAGAACAGTGCGGTGGCCTCCATGTCCCCGCTGCCCTCCCCAGCTGGGCGTCTTTGCTCTCCCCGCTCCTTGTCCCAGCCCTGCGTGTTGGGAGTGAGGGACAAGAGGCCACGCCCCCTCTAGATGTCCTCGTGCGGATGCAGTGCAGGGGGGCCACCTCCTGGGGGAGGGGTGTGTGTTCTGCAACCTGCTCGTTGGTGACCAGAGAACGGGCCTAGGTCAGAGGATCTGACTGTTGGTCAGTTGTTTGCTGCCCCTCTGGGGCGAGGGGAATGGCCCTTCCCCACTCCAAGCATGCCCGTCTTTGGTGAACTGTGAGCAAATGGCCCGGGTTGTTTCAGAGTGGGCGCTTTGAGCACAGGACACGCTCGCCACGTCTCCTTCCTACGGCCAGGACACCACGCAGAGCCCCTCACGGACCCGCTGCGGGACGGACACAGCTCAGCTGCGCTCCCGTCAGGGGCTGCAGGCCATGTGGTGCCCGTCACAACCACTCGGCTCTGCCCTGTGTCGGGAGAGCGGCTGGGGCCAGGCAGAGTTTACTCACAGAACAGGCGGCGTGCCGGGCGTGGGCCCTGGCCACAGTGTGCCCCCTTGCTACAACCACTGAGACGCTGGGTCCCTTGTCTTCCTGTCAGCTGGATGGCGAACACTCACCTGCATCAGAACCCCCCACCCCACCCCAGAGTGTTGACGGCGTGTAGGAAGGTCTTACTAAACGAGCGTGTGGTGGTTAATCCACCTTCCACCCTCTGTGGGTTCTGCCTGGGCCTCCCAGGAAGGGGCTCAGGTGCTGGGGTCTCCTTCCCACACACGGCAGGGAGTGAGCAGACTGACCAGGGCGTGGGCCCTTCTCTCTCCAGTTCCTCCAGCCCCCGGTGACCTTCCTGCCCCCGCTCAATGCCAGCAGGAGGCACAGCACCACTTGGCCCTGGGATCATGTTTCTTTTCCTGGTGGGTGACGCATATCTGAGTGCCCGTGGAAATGCTGAGAGTGCCCCCAACCCTCTCGTCTGTCCCCGAGCACCATGCTTGTTGGCCACGCGGGAACCAACAGCTCCAGCCCCCGAGTGGGGCTGGTTGTTCCCAGGCCCCCGGAGGGAGGAGCCAGGATCCCACTTGACCTCAGGGAGTACGAGGGAGCCCCGCCTGAGGGCGCCTCCCCTGCAGCAGGGGGACACAGGGTCTCGCCATCAACGTGGAGCGAGCGGGGAACACGGTCTCCATGGGTTTGCTTTCGAGGGTCTTCTGTCCGTGGGGCAGTTTCTGTCGGGCTTTTTCATGTCGCTGTCGGGAACGAGAGCCATGCCAGGCTGCCGTGTGTGGCTGAGTGTCTTCTCTTATAAGGCAGTGTGATCCCTGCCCTGCACACGTGGTGACCCTGGCGGTGCAGGTGGCACGCCAGCAGACGCGAGCCTCACTCCAAACGGCCCGGTGGCATTGCCAACCCCGTGGCTTCCAGACCGTGTTTGCGTTGGCTGCGTGGGGACTGGGAACGCTTTCGGAAAAGCCATCTGCTCCGTTCCCAGTGGCTTATGTTTTTCATTTGGTCTGAAATCTGGACTTGGGAGGGCGAGGGAGGACGTGCTGGGCAGTTGTCCTCACCCTGCGCGTCACAGGGGCCGGAGCCCAGCCCCTCTCGACCCCTGGCTCCCCTGGCCTCACGGGGCAGAGAGCTGGCATGGTCTCTGCCACCCGTCCCCTCCCCCACACCATGTCATTTCCCTCTCGTACCCCTCACCCCTCACACAGAACTGTGACCCCCTCCTTCGCCGTGTCTCTTGTTTGTCCTCCTCCAATGCACCTCGCCCAGCAGCGGTGATCAGGGTCAGGCACAAGAACAGGACTCTGTTTCGAGGGAGGAAGCCGGAACGCTCTGTCCACTCAGATGTGAGGAGTCACCTCTGCATGGCCAGATCACCCAGGAAGCAGCCCAGGGCAGAGGGAGGACACTGGAGAGAAGGGACAGCGGAACGAGGGGCTCGAGGGACTGTGTGAGGCGTGAGCACACTCAGTGTCCCCACGGACCGGGCTCTGGGTGGGTCGGGACCTTCTGAGATTGCACCGTGTGGAGCTGCAGAGGTCTGACCAACCATAGAGACCGCAGGCCCTTCAGGGGCACACCAGGACGTTTTGGTGATACTTACACGGTGTGTGCCGTGGCGGCTCATTAGCATAATCAGGCTCATTAGCATGTTAGTCCCCTCACCCGGTTAGTAAGAACCTGTAGGACCTCCTCTCAGCCAGTTTTCTGTTTTAACTTTTTATTAATTTTAATTTATTGTGTTTACATGGATTCAAGTGTCCCACCGAATAGAACTCCCTCACCCCACCCGTGTCGCCCCTTACCCCCCCTTCCCTCCCTCCCCTCAAGGCCCTCCCCCCTTCCCTCCAGGATCTGCTGTCCTGTTATCTGTATCTCTGTGTTACGTATACATAATTTCACTAGTCCCTTCACCTTCTCTGACCCCATCCCCTCATCCCCCTTCCCTCTGACAGCTGTCCCTCTGGTCCCTGTGACTCTGCCTCTGCCTCTATTCCATCCCTCAGTTCACATTGTTTATTAGATTCCACATGTAAGTGAGATCATAGGATTGTCTTTCTCTGCCTGGCTGACTTCACTTAGCATGATAGTCTCCGTGCTGTCACAACAGGTAAGACTTCCTTCTTTTTCACGGCCGCATAGTATTCTGTTGTATGTATGTACCAGTTTTAAGAGCCCAGCACGTCGTGATTAACTGCAGGATTTTGCACATGTGGACAGGTCCAGGGGGAAGCTCAGAGAGGCAGGCATCTTCCCAGGGCACCTGCCCGGCCCGCGGCCCCGAGTGTCTGCACCCGCCCCCTCCGCCCCTCTTCACCCCGGAGGGGGGGCCCAGGGCTCCGTTTGCACAGGGCCCCTTGGCATTTCCCTCGGTTGCCCACACCCTGGGGAGCGTGTCCTCCCATCAGGCCTGCCCACCTCTCTCATGTGTCCCCTCCGGGGACCGGCCGTGTTTTCCTTGTTTGGCTCTAAGTCCTGCCGCTCTGTTGATCACTATAATTCAGCCCTGCCCGGACCTCTGCCAGACGCAGGGCGGGCCGATGCCAGCTGGCCCCCCGGGCAGCGTGGTGTCCCCTCGTCTGCACAGCGCTGGCCATCGCCTGGCCCCGTGTCTCCCCGTCGGCAGCTCCCTGAGACAGGCCTGCTGAGTCCCAGGCTTTCCCAGGGAGCCACCTCTCCACAATGTCCGGCTCCTCTAGGAGGGGACCTTGCAGCCCACACGCCCAGCATGCAGCTCTCTGCCTCTGCGCTGGCCCAGGGGATGGAAACACAGGGCCCCCCAGAACTGAGGGACTGGTCTTCGTGAGTGGCCAGGCTGCAGGGGAGCCCTGAGCAGGCCCAAGAGAAGCTGGTGGGACAGAGAGAGACCCAGAATCTGTTCCTGCCACCGATGGGTCAGCGGAGAAGGAAGATCACATCGGGCCAAACGTTGGAGGCAACCGTGCTGGGCAGAGGAGGGGCCGGTTCTGAGGCCTGAAGCAGAAGAGTCCCACTATCTGGACAGTCCTGGGCAGCTCACTTCCTGGTGAGAGTTCGGAGACGCGTGAAGGCCGTCACGACCCACCGAGGAGTGCTGATGTCAGCCCGTGTGACCCACAGACCGCGCCTGGCCTGTGCCAGGTGGCGGCCCCCATTACAGGACCCCAGTGTCCCGCAGCGTGGACTGGGGCGTCGGTGGTCTGGCCCGTGCACGTGGGGCTCTTCTGGGGCCTCCATCACCTTCAGGGCAAGGTCACCGAAGTCACGGCACAGCCTTCAGAGCACCGGAGCTTGGGAATGTCACCACTCACTGCTTCTTTCTCTGTGGTGACCTCTGCACCCGCCACCAGCCAGCCTGGAGGAGGGGTGCCCCCAATCCCTTCGGAAGCAGGGCCTCCGGGGCCCCCGCCTGCAGAATTGCTCACGCGTGCCCAGAAGCAGTGAGGCCACGCCCGGAGGGGGCGGTCTGCTGTCCACACGCCTGAACACAGCTCAGAGCTCACTCGGACTCCAGGGGCTCGCGGCCATCCCTGGTGAGGAAGGGGCGGCTCCTACTGCCCTCGGCCCAGAAGGGTTCCAGAAAAGCCTCAGGCCCCTGACCCCATGGGGACGTTTCCCTCACATTCTCCAGCTGGAGTCCGTCGGCAGCCCCACCGAGAGAGAGCTCCCTGTGGAAATCACTCCTGTTTTAATAACTTCAACAGCACTGCGCAGAGACCGGGAAGAGAAACACGGGGTGTTTACAGTAGCAGCGCCTCGTAAAGGAGATTTACAGCACTGTTAAACACAGAGAGGCTTCTCCCGCGACAGGGAGGCCTGTCCTCACGCGGCGCGGCGGGGCTCCGCGGAAGGTCTATCCGCGCACTTTCAAGAGACCGTATTTCTCCCACCATTAAATTTGATCTGGGCGGTGTTGTGGCGTGGGACCCAGCTCCCTAACCCTTCTCCTCTCGTAATTCAGCTCCAGATGACGTGGCGTTGGGGACCCCGTGGGTTCAGGGCAGGGCTGCCAGGACGTGCTGGGCAAGGCACAGGGCCTCTGGGGACCACAGGGACATGCGTGTGCGTGTGTGTCTCACAGCACAGCCTGCTGGTCTGGGGAAGAACAGGAAGGACCAGGACCTCTGTGGGCCCCGAGCCTGGCTGGCTGAAGGGGATGGGCCGCCTGTCTTTAGATCCTGTGTGACATAGGTGTCACCAACAGGCACAGAATATGAGTCACTTGAGTCTTTCTGGAGTGGTAGCTGTGCCCAGCGGCCATCTCCCTGGGCACATACTGACCTTGTCGGGGGCTGGCAAGGTGTCCTTCCTCCTCACAGGCTTCCTGCCCAGGCTTGGCAGTGGCCCCACACTGTCCCCTGTGGGTCTCTCTGTCCCACCTTTGCTGCAATGGCTGCTTCTGCTGCTTAGGAGCCCTTCTGGGCTGGGGGGCGGGGGCAGTGGTGCTGGGAATTGCTGTCCTCTGCATCAGGACAGCCACTGGACCTGGGCCTGGGGCTCCAGCTGGGCCCTCTCCCTTCCCTGACTCCTTGTGAGGCCGTGACACCTGGTTGTGAGCTCAGCACACGGCTCCTGGAAGCCTCTACTAGCCACAGCTGTGCCCGGCTGGCCCCCAGCCCCCTGGGTCTCCAGTGCGGGTCAGCATCCAGCTTTCTCGTTCACTGAACCCCAGGTAGAGCAGCAACTTCAGCTGTCACTCACACAGCCTCACTGGGTCCCGGTCCCAGGGGCCAATCAGGACGAGGAAGATGGTTTATTCAGGGTGATACTACTTAAACCAGATAAAATTCCCATGTGTCCCCCTGGCCCCGTCAACAGGAAGGGGATGTGAGAGGAATTGCTGGGGACAGATTCAGTCCTGAGAAGCCGGGCACAGAGATGCGCTGAGGCCCAGCTGGGAGGCACGGCTGTTCCAAGGACAGGTCCACCTCTCCTCGGGACCAGTTAGCAGAGCTGCAGGCGGCGGAGAGCTCACCCTCCTGACATCCCGCCCTCCAGGCTGGGGGTGGCTGGGGCGCAGCCGCGGGTGGAAGGGTGGACTTGGCCACGAGGGGATAGAAGTGTCTGGAAAATTCTTCCCTCCCAGGGCCCGGAGTTCCCTTTGGCTCCCAGCTGTCCTGGTGGAGAGCTAAGCTCCTGATTCTGTGCTCGACACTCAGCCAGTCCTTCCGGCTCCCAGTGGACTCGGGGGGGAAGAGGACTGTCCACTGTTGGCCGTCAGCTCCCAGCACAGTCCATTCTACTCCCTGGTCTTACCTCTGACCTCATCTCCAACCCACACAGGGCAGGGGTGCACATGTACATGTGTGCGTGCATGCACATGTGATGTGCACATGCGTGTCTATGTTCCTGTGTGGTGTGCAGATGTGTGTGCATGCATGCCCGTGTGATGTGCACATGTGTGTGCGCATTCCCATGTGGTGCGCAGATGCGTGTGCGTGCATGCCCGTGTGATGTGCACATGTGTGTGTGCATTCCCGTGTGGTGTGCAGATGCGTGTGCGTGCATGCCCGTGTGATGTGCACATGTGTGTGTGCGTTCCCGTGTGGTGTGCAGATGTGTGTGCGTGCATGCCCGTGTGATGTGCACGTGTGTGTGCGTTCCCGTGTGGTGTGCAGATGTGTGTGCGTGCATGCCCGTGTGATGTGCACATGTGTGTGTGCATTCCCGTGTGGTGTGCAGATGTGTGTGCGTGCATGCCCGTGTGATGTGCACATGTGTGTGTGCGTTCCCGTGTGGTGTGCAGATGTGTGTGCGTGCATGCCCGTGTGATATGCACATGTGTGTGTGCGTTCCCGTGTGGTGTGCAGATGTGTGTGCGTGCATGCCCGTGTGATGTGCACATGTGTGTGTGCGTTCCTGTGTGGTGTGCAGATGTGTGTGCGTGCATGCCTGTGTGATGTGCACATGTGTGTGTGCGTTCCCGTGTGGTATGCAGATGTGTGTGCGTGCATGCCCGTGTGATGTGCACATGTGTGTGCATTCCTGTGTGGTATGCAGATGCGTGTGCGTGCATGCCCGTGTGATGTGCACAGGAGCACACAGGGGAGCGGTGTGGCAGGCTGGTGGTGGCCGGCACACAGGGTGCAGTCTTGGTGGCCATCTGGACATAGGGGGCCTACAGCCGGACAGCAGGTGGGGTCAGCAGGGATGAGTCTGCTGAGCCCTAGGAGTCTTTTTGGAGCAAGGGCTTGTGAGTTTGTGTACAAGGAACCCCTCACTTAGGGGCACACTGTCCGAGGTGGATGGACACTCAAGGTGGTCTTGCCGGCACTCTGCTCTTGGGGACGGAGACAATGTAACAACAATGCAGCCCCAGTGCCTTGCCCTGAGTCGCTCCCATTTAGTGGGTGGGGGATGGGATCTGATCCAAGCCAGCTGGTAGCTTAGGGGCAGAACTGGGGTCAACCATCGAAATATGGGACGTTGGCATCCCCCCCTTCCCAGGGTCAGCACCTCTCCAGATGGCTGTAAATGTGTTTGGCACCCGTGGTGGGCGGGGCACTTCTTTGGGCACTGGGGACACAGTGGGATGAGAGAGGGAGTCCTCCTGTTCCCACGGTTCCTCTAGGAATGACAGAGTGCCTCTGTCCCTGGGTGCCAGGACGCGTGTCCTCCGGGAGGCTGACCCCCAGGCCTCCTCACCCTCTGGGGAGGGGCCCCCAGCAATTCCCCTGAGGCTGGACATGTGCAGAGACCCCAGGCAGCACCCACGTGACGGGCAGTGACCCAGGCAGAGCGGGTTGGAGGGTGGTGACGAGAGGTCCCACCCAGAGGCCATGTCTGGAGATGGGGACATTGTTGCCGTGTTGTGGACTGGGGACGTGCTTTGCTCTCCCTCTTCCTCCTCAGCAGTGCTGTCCTCGTCACGGTCACGGTCACAGGCACGGTCAGGAGCGGGGATTGGGAAAGACACTGACCTCACAGCGGGGCAGGAAACGGACCCCGTGTCCCTGCTGGTATAACGAGGACAGTGGACAGGACACACCCCGGGTGTGTCTGAGCGACCCCGTGTCCCTGCTGGTATAACGAGGACAGCGGACGGACAGAACGCACCCCAGGTGTGTCTGAGCGACCCCCTGTCCCTGCTGGTAGAACAAGGACAGTGGACAGAACACACCCCGGGTGTGTCTGAGCGACCCCCTGTCCCTGCTGGTAGAACAAGGACAGTGGACAGAACACACCCCGGGTGTGTCTGAGCGACCCCCTGTCCCTGCTGGTAGAACAAGGACAGTGGACAGAACACACCCCGGGTGTGTCTGAGCGACCCCCTGTCCCTGCTGGTATAACGAGGACTGCGGACGGAACGCACCCCAGGTGTGCCTGAGCGACCCCCTGTCCCTGCTGGTAGAACAAGGACAGTGGACAGAACACACCCCGGGTGTGTCTGAGCGACCCCCTGTCCCTGCTGGTAGAACAAGGACAGTGGACAGAACACACCCCGGGTGTGTCTGAGCGACCCCATGTCCCTGCTGGTATAATGAGGACAGCGGACGGACAGAACGCACCCCGGGTATGTCTGAGCGACCCCGTGTCCCTGCTGGTATAACGAGGACAGCGGACGGACAGAACGCACCCCGGGTATGTCTGAGCGACCCCGTGTCCCTGCTGGTATAACGAGGACAGCGGACGGACAGAACGCACCCCGGGTGTGTCTGAGCGACCCCGTGTCCCTGCTGGTAGAACGAGGACAGCGGACGGACAGAACGCACCCCGGGTGTGTCTGAGCGACCCCGTGTCCCTGCTGGTATAACGAGGACAGCGGACGGACAGAACGCACCCCGGGTATGTCTGAGCGACCCTCTGTCCCTGCAGGTATAACGAGGACAGCGGACGGACAGAACGCACCCCGGGTGTGTCTGAGCGACCCCGTGTCCCTGCTGGTATAACGAGGACAGCGGACGGACAGAACGCACCCCGGGTATGTCTGAGCGACCCTCTGTCCCTGCAGGTATAACGAGGACAGCGGACGGACAGAACGCACCCCAGGTGTGTCTGAGCGACCCGTGTCCCTGCTGGTATAACGAGGACAGCGGATGGACAGAACGCACCCCAGGTGTGTCTGAGCGACCCCGTGTCCCTGCTGGTAGAACGAGGACAGCGGACGGACAGAACGCACCCCGGGTGTGTCTGAGCGACCCTCTGTCCCTGCTGGTAGAACGAGGACAGTGGACGGACAGAACGCACCCCGGGTGTGTCTGAGCGACCCCGTGTCCCTGCTGGTAGAACGAGGACAGTGGACAGGACACACCCCGGGTGTGTCTGAGCCCTGACTCCACAGGTTCCGTGTCCCCCCAAACACCCTGAAAGGAAGCCGGGCAGCAGTGTCCACACCCCCTCCATTCCTGCCCGAGAGTTTCTCTGGGGTGGGGGCGGGGAGGGGGGGGCTGGACCATGAGCGCTTTACTCACGAGGCTGTACCAGGAATCTGGCCGTTTTCCATAAAGCTGCGTATCAGATCCAGCCAACAGATGAGCCCAGGTTCCGACAGGTGTGAAATCCTCCATCAGCATATGCATGAGGGAGCAGGTCACACCTCAGATTCTGAAGATAAGGCTCTTTTTCTTAACAGCAGGACAGCAAAGCAGCTGCTAAGTGACTGTAGGATAGGATGTTCCCAAAGGGCGGTGACATCCCTGCCACAGAGGAAGGTGACAGTGTTCTGCTGGGCAGGCTCTGGGGTGAAAGGGACTGAGGACCAGAGAGGTGGGCAGGGCAGGGCAGATCTAGGGACGGAGCTGGAGGTCACAGCGTGGCCTTTGGCCTGTGTCCTCTGGTTAGCGCCCCGCTGCCCTCACCCCATTAGATGAGGGGTGCAGTGTGACGAAGCTGGTCTGGTTGTGTTTCCCCTGGGGACATCGACCCTCCATGGCGTGAGGCAGGACGGAGGGTCTGTGCAGGGATGACTGATGCCGCTCAGCTGCCCACGGGTCCCTGGAGAGGCGGTGGTTCTCGCCCGGGAGTCTGGGTGCCCCTCCGACCTGGTGAGCTCTCTGAGGTCGTCCCGTGACTTCCCGCCTCTGCTGAAGTCTGCCCGAGCTGATTTCTGTTGCTGGCCGTTAAGGAGCCTTGTCTGATACAAGACACCGAGTCACCACAAGAGACCCTGCTGTTGCTGTTGATTGAGCCCCAAGCGTGGACGGATGTCCCCTGGCTAAAGCTCTCTGGGACACGATAGAGTAGGTCTTGTCGTCGTATGTGAGGGGCAGTCAGAGTCAGGGCGCCCAGTCCCAGTGACGCTTAAACCCTGCTTGTGATAGTTTGGGGAACTCTCGCTGGCCCTGCAGCCTGGACGAGTCCTGCCTGGCTCAGGTCCCCAGATTCAGGGTGACAGCATCTTGAAAATCACCTCCCCCGATGGAAAGACGGGCCTGGGAGTGGGGAGGAGTCCTGTGTGGTTTCAGGTCCCCAGATTCAGGGCGACAGCATCTTGAAAATCACCTCCCCCGATGGAAAGACGGGCCTGGGAGTGGGAGGAGTCCTGTGTGATTTCAGGGCTCCCAGGAGAGCAATGTCTGTCTTCCTTCTGAGTCAGTCCATGCGGATCAGGAAACCTCTCAACGGGGAGAAATGGGTCCTGGGGGGTGGGAGGCAGAAGAGAGCTGCCCTCAGAAGGCCAGAGGCTGCCTCTGGGCACTGGGCAGCCGCAGCACCCAGGGCGGGACGGTCCACGAATGCCCAGGACGGAGGACCTGTCTGCACCGGGGTCTACCCAGGGATTTGCTGGGCTCCGCACAGTGTCCCCAGGGCGGGACGGTACACGAATGCCCAGGACAGAGGACCTGTCTGCACCGGGGTCTACCCAGGGATTTGCTGGGCTCCGCACAGTGTCCCCAGGGCCGCCTGCAGCCCCCTCAGCCCTCCAGGGCAGACAGTGGGGTTGGCTCAGTCTGTTCCTGAGCCTCACCTCCCACAGGGTGACCTGCCCGAGGCATCGTCTCGGGAGTCCGTTCCTGGGGACCCAGGACGGAGAGAGAGTGCTCTGCGGCTGCCAACCGCCTGTCACAATCTGGTGGCCGTGGTTGGAAAAGTGAGTCATTCGTTGCAAGTTGGGGATGGATTGTGGAGATTCCGCTTAGATTTCCTGTCTGCAGACACTTCCTAGTGGGCCCACCCTGTGCTGGGCGTGTCCTCGGCCGGCCATGGGGACTTGGGCCCCTGTCCTCAGCCCGCTCTCTCTGATGAAACATTCATATCAACATTTGTCTCACGCAAATGTGCTTGTGTGGGGTGAGATGCAAACAGTGTATGTGGCTGTGATGTTGTTGTCCCAGGTGTTGGGGACAGAGAGCACCTTGTCACCTTGCCCTGTGGTGCCAGGACACTCTGGCCTGACAGCCACAACACCCCGAACCGGAAACGCTGCCTCGGCCCCCTCGCCTGCACAGTGCCGCCACCTGACCCCTCAGATGAGCCGCCGTCCGTCCGTGGGGAACCTCTGGGGGAAAGGCTGGGGGGGCCGGGGGGGGGCAGCTCCCACCCGTTCTGTCTGCAGCTCTGTGGCCCAGCAGTTACAATGACCCAGTGCGGGGCGGGCGGTTCTCATCTCCCCCAGGGGTCTTGGGACCCTTCACGAGGTGACTTTTCTTGCACGAGGAGCCCAGGCCACCACTGCGCCCCTCCCCTCTGTGCTTTGGGCAGGGGCCCAAGGGAGCTGGTGGCAGCATCCCAGCTGTGACCCTGCCCTCCTGGGGAGGGGGCGTGCCCAAGCCCTAGACCAGGGACAATTAGATGAATTGTGCTTTAATGCATTTTCCAGTCAATGCAACAACCTGAGAGCTGACTTATGAACCTTGACTGCGGTGACCACATGCTGCGTTAGAGCCCCATGTGTCAAGGTGACCACATGCTGCGTTAGAGCCCCATGTGTCAAGGTGACCACATGCTGCGTTAGAGCCCCATGTGTCCCTGTGGGTGCGCAGTTAGTGTTGGGGGTCGATGGACAGCACACCGGGAGCCCACAGACGATGAAGGGGGGGGATGGGGCGGGGCTCTCCTCTTTCCTAGAGAGGCTCTGGTGTCCGTGGGGTGGGACGGGCGTGTCTCTTCCTCTCGGGATGTTCCAATGCCTCTTTTTATCCCCCCCCTTCTGACAACAGAACATAGACTCTGCGCGGTCCACTCGACCTGCCCGCTCCCCGATAATGAGACTTGAGAGTGTGCCTCCCTGTCGGAGCTTAATTCCGAGTGAGCCAGGCCTCTGATGTGGGGGCGCTTTCGAGCGGCTCTGACCCCAGCAGCCGGTGGTTCTGGCCCTCCGTCCGTGGTCCGTGGTCCATGGTCCGTGTCTCCTTCTGGGCGGAACAGGGTGGGTCCAACAGATTCGTTCCTGCTGCAATCTAGCTGATGACAGCAACACCCACCCACCCCTGCCCACCTCTGAAAAATGACAAGACCAAACCAAACACAGGAAACCTCCAAGCCCTTCGGAGAGCGAGTCCCTCAATGGGGAGAAGGGGAGGCGGGAGTCCTGTCTCAGTGCGTTTTGTTGCTGCAGGAGAAGAAGGCTGGAGCGTCCGTGGTTAGCGTGAAAGGCGGCACGTGGTGGGGGGAGGCCCCTCTCGGGACGCGGGCGCAAATGCTTCTTGACAGTTCCCATCCAGCGGCGTCCTCGTTAGCATTCAAGATGGCTGGGACGACGCAGAATGTGAATAATTTTGATTCTCTGTCAGGACGTGTGATATCTTCCCGGGACGCGTCCCTAGCTCCGCATCCTAATTGCTCACGAAAGGACAGTCGGGAGGCGTGAGCTCAGGCACATCCTTGAGCTCGTTGGAGACACGGATGAGACAGCCAGTGCTCAGGCGGGGCGTCCTCGGGACCCTGGGATGAGCAGGACACCCAGCTCGTCATTTCAGACCTGGACACAAGGAGGCTGTGGTCTGAGCAGGGTCTGTCCCCGGGGACCGGGGTCGGGTCCCTGCAGGCAGACGCTGGGCAGCCTGCAGTCAGTGGTTGCTGGCGGGACACACATCACAGGGGCAGAGGGACCCCCTCCTGCTGGGGAAACCCTCCATCAGCCTGTGGCGGGCACCCCGTCGCCCGAGGAGAGGGGCTTGGAGCTGGTCCCGCGGACGAAGGCCAGGGAGGCGGGCATCGGGCAGAGGGAGCCTCCAAGGTGCACACAGGCTGGGGCTGCCCGCAGGGCCACAGCAGTGTTGTCCAGTGTCCAGTACGGCGGGGTTGGTTTTCTGCCGGAGAACGAGGGGAAGTGACATCAGACCTCTGCGGCCCTGCCCCTGGCCCAAGGCGCCCCCCAGACCCACGAGCTCCTGGCTGTGAAGGTCTTGTTTGCAGCCCAGGTGAAGCAGGGGCGTGTCCTGACCTGTGAGGGGGCCGAGGGAACAGGTGCGGGGAGAGGCTGTCCCCGGGGCTCCATGCAAAGTAGGTTTCTCTCGTCGTCATTCCAGTTTGATCGGGGCTCTCCAAAAGGCAGAGGACACGTGCTCTGTGCCCAGATGTCCTTACGTGTCCAGGGAGATCATGCAACATGACACAGGAACCCCAAAGGCATGTGGCAGAGGGGTCACGGCGCTCGGAACTGTTGCTCAGCTTTGCTCGGATTGTTTCTGACTCACCAAGGTTGCGGGGGCGGCGTGACGCCTCGCGTCCAGTCAGGGGAGCCAGTGAGTGCTGCCGTCCTCCCCGCAGGGACAGAGAGGTTAGCGGCCGGTTTCAGACGGTCCGAGGAAGTCTCTGCCTTCTTGTGCCATGTGGGCAGAAATGCCTGATGTCACAGAGCACTCGGAGCCCAGGCTTCCCAGCCGGGCCACCTCTGCTAGAGGGCCAGCCCCACGGTGATAAATGTCCGTCCTCGCCTGTGATCTTAGACAGGCTGTGGCACCTTCCCGAGCCTCTGTGTCCCTCACGTGCAGACGGGGTCTGGTGTGGACTCAAGAAGACAGTGAGGGCCCTGGCCGGTTGGCTCAGTGGTAGAGCGTCGGCCTGGCGTGCAGAGGTCCCGGGTTCGATTCCCGGCCAGGGCACACAGGAGAAGCGCCCATCTGCTTCTCCACCCCTCCCCCTCTCCTTCCTCTCTGTCTCTCTCTTCCCCTCCCACAGCCAAGGCTCCATTGGAGCAAGGATGGCCCGGGCGCTGGGGAATGGCTCCTTGGCCTCTGCCCCAGGCGCTGGAGTGGCTCTGGTTGCAACAGAGCAACGCCCGGAGAGAGCATTGCCCCCTGGTGGGCGTGCCGGGTGGATCCCGGTCAGGCGGTCGCGGGAGTCTGTCTGGCTGTCTCTCCCTGTTTCCAGCTTCAGAAAAGTGCAGAAAAAGAAAAAAAAAAAGAAGACAGTGAGGTGGTCAGCCCGTAGGTCTGTTAGCCAAGTGTCAGGGGCATCATGTTTATTACCTATGGGAGTCCGTGCTCTGCTTCCGTAAGGCCGTGTACTGGAAGTCACTTGTTGATCTCACATTGATAGAAACTTAAATCTAGCGGCCAGCAGTCCCACCCTGCTGTCTGCAGACGGCTCAGTGAGTCCTGCTGCGTGTTCCAGCGTTTGAAGGAGGGACCCGCCCTCCGAGGCTGCCCATGGCTCGCCCGCAAGTAGCCAGCCCCCGCGGCTCTGGTTGGGGGTTTTGCTTATGTGTTAAAATGTTTCTTCTTACCTGAACATGCACGAGCAAGGCCGGGGAAACCTCACGTCTGGGTTCACGGGGGTTTGGTGTTTACACCTGCCCCTGGCGGGAGGGTCACCGCTGGGTGGGCACTCCCCTGGTCTTGAGCTGAGCCGGAAGCTCAGGGCTCTGAAGAGCCAGCCACCCTGAGTGGAGGAGGAAGGTTTTGATGAGCCTGCACTTTTCTGAGTGAGCTTGGATGCCAAGCAGGCCAGCGGCTGGGGAGTCGGGGAGTCAAGGTTACGTGTGTCATCCTGGGGGAAGGAGCTGCTGAGGGCGGTTAAGCTCTGAGACCCAGGAAGGGGGAGATTTCTCGCCCGTTCACCCAGGCAGTTGTTGGCTCTGTGGTTTAATTTTCACCGTTTTATGTGAGAAGCTGTGTTAGCACCCCTGGGGGCGCTTTCTCCTGGGCTCTTGGAAGAGAAGAAGGTCAAACAGCCACAACTGGAAGGAAACCTTGGGGAGTTCAGCCTCTCATACAGGGGACCCTGGGCCAGGGGTGGGGGCACAGCCTGGTCTTAGAGATGAGCCCCCGCTCCACGCCGGTGGGTCTCACCCTGGGGGGATCCAGGCAGAGTTACCCGTCTTGATAACATCTCCACTTCTCACTGCTGCTGCTCTGAGTTTGCTACAGCGGCCGGGGGTCCAGACTTTTACGTGAAATCCTCCGTGTTTCGGCGTTGGGGACCCAGGGGGCCTAGCACGTCCCACTGGCAGAACCCCCGTCTGCACCATGCGGCAGGCGGCTGTCACCAGGGTGAGCATTAGGAGGCGAGAAGCTATGGCGGGGGCCTCTCGCCTCTCCTAGGGTGCTCCGCCTCCCCCGCAATCAGAAGACATGAAGTCATGTTCTCTCTGCATCCCTGTCTCGTGTCACCCACGAGGACCTTCCCCCATCGACTCTGGAAGCAGAGCCTTCGATCACTGTGAAGAGCTCGGGGTCTCGGGGGAGACGGGAGCCACCGCACCGTCCCCAGTGGCTCAGTACCGAGGAGAGAGGGGAGGGGTCCCCAGTGGCTCAGTGCCTGGGAGAGCGGGGAGGGGTGTGAGTCTGCGGGTCCCGCGAGGTCTCTGCCCTCTGATGCAGCGACTCTCCTTCCCCGCAGGGCTGTGGAGAGAGGGACTGGACTATCTGCTCTGTCTCCATAGAAAAGAAATGTTTTCCCTGTTATGGATGGTTTGACAGTGGAGGAGATGGGAAGATGTGATGAGTCCTCCATCACCCGGAGAAATCAAGCACAGCAGTGGGGATGGGGGCGGGGCACTTGTCAGGAGCACTGTATCCGGGACCAGAGAGCCGTCACAGACATTTCCAGCCGTGGGAAGAGACAACATCGGGGGGCAGAACGGCAGTGTTTCAGGGAAGCCCGGGGTCATGACGTGGAGCAGGAGAAGTCGCTAGTTTTGAGTAATTATTATGTGTTGAGCGCCTCACAGATAGTAGTTTTTATCCTCAAAATAGCCCTCCAAGGAAGCCATCCAAGTTCACAGATAGGGAAACAGAAGCTCTGAGGGTCAGTGTGTATTTCCTGTCCTCACCCGTCCACGACACACATCCGTTCCCTGCTCCGTGTCCCCTGGAGGCCGGCTCATGGCCCGTGGGGACTGCTGTCTGTCTCAGGGACTGGAGCGCAGGAAGGGGGAGAGGTTGGGGACTTCCTCTGTTGTCCCTGTGCCGCAGGGTGTCTCTAACTGTGGCCAGCCGGGCTTCTCCCCCCTGCGGGGCCCCCCAGTCCTTCCAGACCTGTGCTAGGTCATGTTCTCCTGGAGCTGCCGGGTTCGCCTGTGAGCTCCCTGAACCACGTCTGAGTCTCTCATCCCGGGAAACAGTCACGGCTCCGAAGTCTCATCCGTCGATCGGAGTGACAGGTCCCTCACTGCGATGATAAGCAGTATGCCCCAAATCGGTTAACTAAATATAACTGTGGTTGAGCGGCGCTGCCCCTGCGGGCTGTCCCCGGTCCATGGGCGTGGACGGGGTGGAGAGAGGGTCCCGCGCGCTCCTCCCACCCGCGCTGAAGGGACCGTTGGCTCCTGCAGCACAGGGCCAGTCAGGAGGGGGCAGGAGGTGGGCTTGGACGAGAGGGCCGGACACCAGCTTCCTGTCCCAGCCCTGGTGGCACTGGCAGAGGGACCTTGGGCGCTTCCTCTCCCGGGGCCATCAGCGGTCACACGTTAGGGAACCGCTTTCCAGGGAGTCTGGAGGAATGCCGAACACGGAAACGACTTGAAAGAGCACGGCGCAGAACACGCATGTCAGGTGGCGTCTTTTCACCGTTGTGGGCCGTGGGCGCGGCGGGCGGCCAGCTCAACTCCGGTCCCTCCATTTCAGTCGTGGGCTTGGACCGCAGGGGGGAAAATAGGGAGAGGCTCCCGTCCCCGGCTGGCCCGGGCTGCCCACCGCTCTGCCAGGCTGGATTGGGGGAGGGCATCGCAGGAGAAGAACCAGCCCTGTTTGGCCCCATGTGGCCGTCACTGAGGGCTTCTGCTCCTGCTGGGCAGAGAGGGGGTTTCTAGCTTTCAAGAGGAGGGCGGGTGAGACCCGCAGCAGCCGTGAGCTCACCCTGGCGTTTCTCACGGTTTTCTGCGTCGCCAGAAACTTCTGCTGGGTTTGCGTGGAACAGCCCCAGCCCTGGTGAAATCACCGAGGTTCCCGCCGGTGATGTCAATGGTTCTTGGAGCAGCGAGACGAGATGTTGGCGAATTGCTACCAGAAATGAATCGCCACCCATGAGAGAGAGAGAGAGAGAGAGAGAGAGAGAGAGAGAGAGAGAGACGTAATTGAAGAGTGACTTGTGAGGGAAGTTTCACGTGAAAGAAAGGGAAAACCGTATGTTTAAATAGATAGCGAGGCAGGCACGTGTGTATGGGCATGTGATTTTTATTCTGATGGTGTGTTTATTGGATTATAGCAGGAAGAGCCTGATAGAAGATGAACAGTCTTGTTTTCTGATGTGTGGGTTGCTTCAGACAGGAGTGAGGAGCCCGTCGCTCCCTGCCCACCCCCCTTGCCCCCCACACTTCTGGAGTGGAGCCTGATACCTCTGTGGGGGCCTTTGTGTTCTGCGTTTTAATGCCGATTAGGAGGTTGAAAATCAAATGCCGACAAGGTCAAGTGCCTCCCAGGCTTCTGACGGGAGCTAGACATCCAGAGTTTTATATAAACGTTTCCATTTTAAAGATTGGATTCAGATTTTTAGTAAAAGCCCGCACTATGCAGACCCAGCCAAAAATCTTAGGTGGAACCCAAGAAATTGCCATTTCATGGGGCTGTATGTTGGCTGTCTGCCACCTTTGGTCTAAGCTCATGAAATGTTTTTCTGGGGGGTGAGGGGGAGGGTGGCATTTTTTAAACAATAGAACACGCGCACGCGCGCACACACACACACACACACACACACGTGTGTCTAATGCACTCACACTGCGTGTGCGGCTGCCTGAGTTGCACATTGGTGCACACCTGTGTTTGTGTGACCATCACCCAGATGGAGAACATTTCAGCACCCAGAGGTCCCCCGTGCCCGCTCCCTGCCCAGTGCCCACCCCCTACTTTGAAGGGGTCTTACAGGGAGGAAGTGAGCTGACTGAGCTGGGGGCAGGGCATCTCTGAGATTAGGCAGGGAAGGGGGGGTTGAGATGGTGGATGGAGACCTGTCCTGCCTTGCACATAACGCGGGATGTTGGGGAGCGCGGCCCCATGGCGTTCCTGGGGAAGAGAGGGCCCCGGGCAGAGCTGGTGTGGAGGGGCTAGAGCCACAGCCTGGACTTGGACCTCGCAGGCGATGGGTAGGCAGGGAGCCTGGCCACTGAGGACCCCCAGGGACGGCAGACGTCTGAGGGTGTGGATGGTGTCGGCAGGCGTGTGAGTTGCTGCGGACCCGCCCCAGGGCTGGGGCAGGAGTGAGTCGGCCACGGAGGCGCCGACAGTCACTCATGTCGGGTGGGACGGCCCGTGCTGCGTCTGCGTCCTGCACTCACGTCAGGGGGCAAAATCCCACGCCCTGGAGTTATTTTAACTGGAGCCAGTTTTAGCTTGGGCTGTCACGCAGGGCCCACCGCCCGGGCTGTGTGTCAGGCCGTGGGGCGGGAGGTCCGGCCCGGCCCTGTGTCCAGCGCAGGGAGGGGTCACGCCCATGAGGGCAGAACTGCTGCTGCTTCTCCTCCCTAGAGAGCGTGCGTCCAGACTCCATTGCTCTCCCCGTCTTGGAGGCTTTTGTTCTCGTGCGACCTGGTTTAGTGAGCGTCTCCCCACCCTGGACACCCGATCCAATCCCGCCCCACCTTCGGTACCCGTGCACCCCGGCCTGCCCTCAGCAAGAGTGCCCCTGCCTTCCACTCACGGATCCCCTCACTCTGCCGGGGGCGGGGACAGGAATCCCAGTGTCCTTGTGTTTGGAGTAGAGCCCAGCTTGTCTCCCTCACCCCAAGATTCTCAACTGTCCCCTGAGGACCGTGGGCAGGTGGCAGCCTTCCGTAGCGGATGCCACAAAAACAGGAGAGGGGTGCCCAGAGCCAGTAAAGATGGGTTCAAGGGCATTGAATTGGTTGCGGCCCCCGTCCACCTCACAGGAAGCTGGAGGAACAAGAATTCCCATGAGCCGCCATCAGGGGGCGCTAGCGGCTGACGACAGGCTGCCACTGTATCCAGTTGTGGCTACTGTGTAGCAGAAGCGCTGAGTGCAGCACTTAACAAATCTTCGCAAGGAAACATGTTTTCCCTTTTCTGATGGCGGTGTTTGCATACACCACATTAGTCTAAGCTTTTTGACCTCATCTGCATTCTGAAACTGCCTCGCTGTAATTTCCTTTCCCACATGCATTCCCTCTTAATTAATCGTAACCACTCTCGAGCTGTTTGGATGTCTATTATCACTATTTAAAGTTGAGAAGGTTTTTAATGGATCTAAATCACATATTCAAATGAGTTTCTTTTTTTTTTTTCTCCTCGTTATAATGACTCGGAATTTTATTTGATTTGGGCCCAAAGTATTACCTGGAAAGTAATCCGATTGTTTTTTACAATTTAAATCACCTGGGTGGAATAAAACTTTATTTAACCTTATTTACACATGTGTAAAAATGACGGCACTGAACCGATGAACGTTTTAGAAAGTGAGCAGTGCGGGACCGCTCGGGGTCTCTGGCTGTGGCTGCCAGCCCCGTCTCGGGACCCGTCTCGGGCCGGACACCTGGGTGGGCGTGACTTCCAGGGTGGGCTAACCCTGGGGTGACTGTTGTCTGCTCAGACGTGTGCTGTGGGACTGAACCTTCTCCTCCAGGAACGGACTGGTGTGTACTGGTCCAGGGTGGTCGGGGACCACTGACCCCACAGGGCCTGGTCTGGAGGCTGGGGCCTGAGAAAGGTCAAGCCTCGGGCGTGGACTCCCTTCTCTCAGACCTTCCCTGTGTGTGGTGGGCACACAGGTGCCCACCTCTGGACAGCCCTCCCAGGCACCGTGCTGGAGAGCCCTGCTTTCCAAGTGTTCTGAGAAGCATCAGGAATTTCATACACTTTAGCCCAGTCCTGAGCGAGGTCCTTGTTGCAGAGACCTGGACAGGCTGCTGGAATCCTAGAGAGTGCTCATGGACTCCCAGGAGCCGGGTCTGGAAGGGCGGGCAGCCCCTGCGATGGGGGCCCAGCACCCTTCCCAGCCACGATGAAGTTGGGGGGGTCACTGTGAGATGGTCCCTGCTGTCTCCCAAGGGGAGTCACCGTGATGGGAGAGGACAGCCTTGGCCAAGGTCACAGAGCTCTCTGGGAGCAGCAGCCGCCTCCAGGGTGGTCAGCGGAGGGTGTGAAGTCCCAGCCCCCACCCCAGCCAGGCCGGCACCGGCAGGGTTCCCTGCGGTTGGCTGAGGCCTGTGTTGGATGTGCGTCCCCTCCCAGGGTCTCCCTCTGCTAGGTCCTGCTTCTCTCTCCCTCTTTCCAGCTGACGGAGACCCCCACAGTTCCTCCTGCCAAACTTCTGCCTTCTCCATCGAGGAGTCCGCTCCCCACGGCCCCGCCTGTAGTGGGTCCCCTGGGATTACAGTCAGTCCCAGTGCCGTGAAATCAAGCCCATGCTCAGAGCAGCCCAGTGTCCCTGCAGACGCCTCTGAGAGGCAGGACAGGGACGGGGCAGCCGCGGGACAACAGGCCTTGCCCCAGGGCTGGCCTCCTGTGTGGCCGCTTCCAGGAGGTGCAGGAAGGGTGTTCAGGCCAGGTGCTGCCCGGTGCCAGTGGGGGACCTTGTGGAGAGGCACAGGCTATGCTGTGCAGTCCCCACCAGTGTCCAAGCAGCATGGCGCTGGGGAAAGGCCGGTCTGCTCCAGGAGAGCCCCCAGCTCGTGGAACTCTGCCTTCTTCCATGGGATGATGCCCCCACCTGAGTTGTCCAGCAGCTCGAGGTGGACGAGTAGAAAGCCCCACGCTGACCACACAGGGAAGGTGAGTCCTGCAGGACCTCGAGGGTGAGGGTCGTTTGGCGAGGAGAATCCTGGCCTCTCCTCGCTGCTCATCACAGTGAATAAACTCTTTTCCACCTGCCTGCTCTCCACACCCACAACCGCCCCCCCCCCCCCCCATGAAGAGAAGAAGAAAGCAGTGATAAAGGCTCAGGAAGAATTCTCCGTTCATACCACACACGATCTGCAAAGTCAAAGTAAGGGCCGCCCCGGGTCCTCGTTACTTTTACGTGACTCTGGTAAACTGTTTCGCACTCCCCTCTGTCGCCCCCAAGCTCCCAGCAGCTCATCCCTCTGCAGAGAAGCTGCGTTCCGGAACCTCCTCTCGTTACCGTAAACAGGAGCTCGGAGACGGCTCCCCGCTGCTCTTGGTCCTCCCGTGAAGGTGTTCGGTCCGCTCCTTCCTCCAGCCTCTCCCTCCATCTTGCATTTGGTAGGGCCGCCCGCTCTCAAGGGACATTATGCTGGAAGTGAACCACAACTGGCTGTTCTCGAAGGACTTTTCACCTTCATAATTCCCCAAACGTCAGAGGTCTGAGCCCTTTCGAGATGGGAAAGGCAGTGCACCTCTAGTTCTGAGCCCCGCAGCCCTAGTTGAGATGGGAGATGGGGTTCTTCAAGGTGGGGGTCTTGGTGAAGAGTAGAACGCTCCAACTTTGCTGCTGGCCTTGGGAGTACCATCACCATTGTCCTGATCTGGGCCTTCAGCTTGGTAGTGTGTTAGTCTGGGTCCTCCAGAGGGACAGGCTCAACAGAGTGGATGGGTGGGTGGATGGGTGGACGGATGGATGGGTGAATGGATGGATGGATGGATGATGGGTGGATGGATGGATGGATGGATGAATGGGTGGATGGATGGATGATTGTTGGATGGATGGATGGATGGATGGATGGGTGAATGGATGGATGGATGGATGGATGGGTGAATGGATGGATGGATGAATGGGTGAATGGATGGATGGATGGGTGAATGGATGGATGGATGAATGGGTGAATGGATGGGTGGATGGATGGATGAATGGGTGGATGGATGGATGGATGGGTGAATGGATGGATGATGGGTAGATGGATGGATGATGGGTAGATGGATGAATGGACAGATAGAGGTATAGGTATATATCTACAGTAGAAACACTATATAGAAATTGCTATTACTATAAGAGATTTGGTCCTGGGTTTATGGAGTCCCAAGAAGTTCAAGATCAGCTGGAGACCCAGGAGAGCCACCTGCTATGCTCCCAGTCTGAGTCCAAGTCAGAAGGCAGGAGAAGGCTGATGTACCAGCTTGGGGACAGCTATGTATTGAATAGAAAACAAGCATTTTTTATTACTGAGCCTTTTGTTCTGTTCAGGCCCTCAACAGGTTGGGTGAGGCCCACCACATTGGGGGAGGGCAACCTGCTTTACTCAGTCCACCATTTCCAATGTCAGTCTTCACCCTCACAGACACAGCTACAATAGTGTTTTACCAGGTGCCTGGGTGTGCATGGCCCAGTACACTAACACGTAAAATTAACCATCCCTGGAAGGAAGAGCTGGCCATAGGATGGGTGACTCAAAGAAAGCCCCACATGGGCAAGTCCGTTGGCCAGACGGGCCGGAGAAGCAAAGAGCTCCTTGCCAAGGAAGAGCTGGGCTTTGGTGCTCTGGGAGGTGAACACACCATATTGAAGGACGAGAAAGTCACAGAATGGCATGTTGTCAGTGGGACCTCTCCTGACCACCCTACTGGGGGTCCTGAGCACGCCCACCCACACTAGAGGTCTCTGGATGAGTGCCTGGAGCACAGTAGGCACGTTGTGCGTGCTCTGAAATGAAGTAACTTGGCTGAAGTATTTCACCCCTGAATTATGCAGATGGGAACAACGAGAATTGGAGAAATGGCTCAGTGCTGAAAGACGCAGCAGGAGCCACTGCAAGGGCCCGGGTCCTGGCACTGGTCCAGGGTGCCCTGTGCGCTGTGCTGGAGGGTTCTCCCTTCTCAGGAGCCAGCTGGTCCCCAGCACCACGAACAGCTGTGTCGCAGCGTCACATACAGGGTCTGTGTCCTGAAGACAGACACCTACCAAGCTGGGGCTTCTTCTGAGCACAGCCCGCCGAGGAGACATCTCAGCCAGGCTGTCAAAGATGGCATCACCGTGATGGCCGTTGTGTCCGTGGTGAAAGTTTGTGTAAGAAAAAGAATGAAGCAAAGACAAGGAGGCCCAGAGAAGACTGTCAGAGGGGGGGTGCTGACCAGGGTGCTGACCAAGGTGCTGAAACCCCAGAGGCCTCCCCAGGCTCGTGTCCCCGAGGTCAGACCCCCACGAAGCTGCTGCTCAAAGTGGCCGTTTGTCACTGCCTGCTTCTCAGCTCTGCTGCCCTCCCGGACTCACAGGGCATCTGCTTCCTCTTGTCACTGCACCTGCCCCGACCTGGTGTCCCTGCTACCCCTTGGCCCAGTCTGGGAGGCAGGAGCCGTCCACGGGAGGAGCCCCCGGGGGGCTTCCGGGGCAGCTGCACAGACAGGATAGAAATGGACCCGTCCTCAGCTCCTGCCTACTTCCTCTGTGGGGACCTGCAGACTCACACCTGTCACCTCTGGGCTGACTTCCCTGCCAGGACAATGTCCCAGCGCTGGTCACCCTGTGGGCTCCATGGTTTTTATAGATTTATTTTTTTAAATTAGTCTGAAAAACAGGAGCAATAGCAGTGGCCGTGCTGGCCTCTGCCGGCCGGGTCCTGGCTCGGCTGGGCGGAGGAATGTCGGCAGGGATGGGGTCCCATGTCTCTTGATTGTTCCTTTCCTTGCCCCTGAAGCCACTGGATGGACTGCTTTTAAATACACATCTAGAATCCCAGGGACTCACCAGAGGTAGGTCAGGCATCGCACTGTGTCCAGGTGTCCCGAGCCACCAGCACGTGACCGTCAGTCCAGCAGGGCTCAGCCGCGGCTCGAGCACACGCACTCACTCACCCTCACAGGCTCCGCCAGCGGCCCTTGGGGTTGGCCTGCTCTCACCCGTTTCCATTTGCAGATTTAATTTAAGATTAACATGGGGGGGAAAAGTCACGAATGGCTTTTCTGCAACCTGAGTGAATGCGGCTTAGTTTCAGGGAGAGATAAGGGGTGTGGGTCCATCTTCCTCTCTGGCCAAAGGAAAGAGGAGAAGCTACAAGCCCCTGGGATGACAGCTGGTGCCCGGGCTCTGCCCTCCCCCTGCTGGACTTACCAGAATGGGCCCAGAGACCAGGCACTCAGGAACAGAGAACAGTCCATCTCTACAAGGGACAGCAACTGGGGAGACTCACCATGGGACAGACTTGGGGGCTGGGCTGTCGGCTTCCAAGCACAGCCCTTGTCCAGCCCCCTCCCCTGCCCCCCAGGACTTGTGTGGTTGGGTCCCGAGGGCAGAAGGGCTGGGACATCAGGGGCAGAGAGAAGTCACAGCACTGGTCCCTCCCGGCTAGAAGCACATGTGATGGGTGTGTGGATCCTCTGTCTGAGGGGGAAGCCGCTGGACCCTGAGAGCCTGTCCTCCAGACGGGAGAGCGTGGCCACCAGCCACAGAGCCCCCCCTCCCCACCTCAGTACAGCTGCCAGCGACCAGGGTTGGGTTTTAGCATTATGAAGTGATTCCTGCCCTCTCTCCGCACCAGGGGGTGAATTAACACAAACAGCTGTGTCTTCCAGGACTGGCCACCTTCCTCCAAGCCTCCAAGACCATTTCTGTTCTTATCAGTGTAATTTTTTGAAATGCAAGCAGGGTTTTTGCTTTGGTCCTGTAATCTTTCCCCGCCCAGATTCAATTTAGATTAAGAAGAACAAAGGTAGGGCGTGTTTGCCCTCGGCTCAATCACGGTGTGGGAGTCAGAGCTGTGGTGGGGCTCCACCCCTCCCCCACTGGCTTCTGGTCCCTGTGCCTCTCAGGCCTCTCCCATCTGGAAAGGGAGGACTCCCAGCGTGGAGCCACCCCCCCAGGCTAATCCTTTCCTCCTCGGTGCCCCCCATGCAGCTCCTCCTGTCTCCTGTCTGTCCCTCACAGTTTGCGTTTCTCTTCCAAGGAAGGGATGTCCAGTCCCCTGGTCTCTCTGTAGCCCTCCACTGCCCGGTCTGCACATACTGGCCAGGACAGGTGGTCGTACCTGACGAGGAAGTCACAGCTCCCTCACCCTTGTCCACCCTCTCACTGCATCGCACCGCTACCCAGAGCCTCCAGTCTTTCCTCCTGTGTCCCCGCCTCCCCCCTGTGCTCTGGGCTGTGTGTGTGACAGGATGGCCGTCACAGAACACCAGCAGGCACCTAGTGTCCCCAGGGAGGCCCTCGTGTGCGTGCGCCCCGGCACCGGCTGCCTGGGTGAGACTCCTGGCCCCTCACTTACGCACACGCTGCGCGACCTTACTCAAGACACGGGCCCTCCGGGCCTCCTCTCCCCACCCATCCAGTACGAAACCTGGAGAGGAGTTCTGGTGCCATCCGACCCGACCCTGAGCTCCTTGGGCTTCCTCCGCCTCCCGGGGTCTGGGGGTGGCTCAGTGGTTTGCAGACTCGGGCTTGAGGGCAGGACTACCTTTCGACCGGGTCTCACCGTGGAGCGCCCTGCTCTGGCCTCTCCGTTTTCATGGGGCAGAAGGCTGGACGGGTCAAGGGGGTGTGTCTGCTTGAAGCCCATGGTACCCTTGCAGGCCATGCTCCGGACGCTGGGATTCCAGGGTCTGCACAGCCACTTCCTGGGTCTGCCCTATGGAGGTGGAGGTGGCCTGCTCAACAATGTGGGTGCCTGTAAGCTGGGGAGGACACTGGTCAGACCGAGGTCGGACGGCTGGTCTGCAGTGTCCACACACGTGTGTGGGAGCAGCCCCTGCCCCGCCCCCCACAGCGGCAGAGCTGTGGTGGAAACCAGGCACGCAGCGGGGAGCGGGCACCGGGCGGGGCCGTGCTGCCCCACCACCTTGTGCTCACAGGGAACCAAGGGTCCAAGAACTCTCCTCCCAGCCTGGCCTCCGGTCACGGGGAAGGTGGGCTCTCTTTTATGCAGACTTTGTTGACTTGACTGGTAATTTGAAATGATGCAGACACCTGTTATGTGGGTCTTTGTGCTCGTGCCCTGGTCTCTGTCTAGTATCGTCCCTAGATGTCATCGAAGGCTCCTCGGTAACCAGGAGGTTTTGCCTCCACATCCCAAGTGCACATTGTGGGGAAACCAAGTCTCCCTGAGATTTGTAGCAAAAGACGTGAAGACTCAGATTCCAGCGCGTTAAGCTGCTGTCTGTCCTCAGGGACTCGGTTTCATCTCAAGAGACCTTGCCGCCACAGTCCTTTATGGTATAATTAATAAGTGTACACTTGATCTTTGTCCCCGGTGCCCAGCAAACATCTCCCCAAACGCTGGTGCTCTCCTGAGTGGCGGGGATTATAGGAGCGTTTTGAATTCTTGACTCAGAGCTCTCAAATCCCGTGGGCTTTCCTGGGCTGGCAGGGCCTCTTCTGTCCTGATGAGGCGACTCTCCTGGGACTCGCGATGACGTCAGGATGGGGGCTGCTGGTCAGAAAGACCAGGCCTTGGTTCAAAGCCTAGAACTTCCAACCCTGCTCCCCTGAACTTCCACTCTCAGGAGTGGAGAGGGGCCAGAGAGCGAGTTGATTGATCGTGGATGACGGGGCTCCTCCTCCCACGGCTGCCCCTGTCTGGGTGCCCTGCTGCTATTCCCCGTCTCTGTAAACTCCAGCAGCCTGGCCTGAGTCGTGCCTGAGCCGCCCCTGCCCCGTCCCTCAAGCGGCCAGCAGAGACTTCCATCTGCTTCTCCACCCTCCCCCCCTCCTTCCTCTCTGTCTCTCTCTTCCCCTCCCTCAGCGAGGCTCCATTGGAGCAAAGATGGCCCGGGCGCTGGGGATGGCTCCTTGGCCTCTGTCTCAGGCACTAGAGCGGCTCTGGTCGTGGCAGAGCGTCGCCCCTGGTGGGCAGAGCGACGCCCCCTGGTGGGCGTGCCGGGTGGATCCGGGTCGGGCGCATGCGGGAGTCTGTCTATCCCCGTTTCCAGCTTCAGAAAAATACCAAAAAAAAAAAAAAAAAAAAGAAAGCCGGATTTGCCCGTCTTACCGACGCAGACGTTGTGCTTCAGAGCAGAGACTTGGTCAGAGGGGCAGCTGGCGAGGGGCAGAGGCAGAGCCGGTCACTCCCCGTCCTCGTGTCCTCGCCTCGCTGGCGCCAGCTCCCAGAGCCAGGACAGTTTTCTGGGCGGAAGCGTCCCTGGTGACAGAGTCACTAACCGACGGGGTTTGGGGTCAGGGACGGCAGTGACGGCAGTGCTGGGGACAGAGTCCACGCTCGCAGAGGCCACCCTGCAGAGGGGAAGGCCGGGCGGGAAGCCCCACCACACGGGGACATCTGGACTGACGGGCTCGGGTGCGGCTTCCGGAGCAGTCTTTCTTCCGGCAGGAGGGCATCCTCGTCGCTGCCCACCTGGCGGAGACGGAGGGAAGCATTTCCCAGGGGACCAGCCCCGGGAATAAAGTCTTCTCGGAAGACGCACTTTTTCTGGAAGCAGATGTTGGCTAAAGAAGCGTCCACTTTGCTGAAGGACTGAAGAAGGAGAACTCCCAGGTCCACACTCGGAGAGCAAACAGCTTCTCCCAGGTCCACACTCGGAGAGCAAACGGGCCTCTCCCAGGTCCACACTCGGAGAGCAAACAGCTTCTCCCAGGTCCACACTCGGAGAGCAAACAGGCCTCTCCCAGGTCCACACTCGGAGAGCAAACGGCTTCTCCCAGGTCCACACTCGGAGAGCAAACGGGCCTCTCCCAGGTCCACACTCGGAGAGCAAACGGGCCTCTCCCAGGTCCACACTCGGAGAGCAAACGGGCCTCTCCCAGGTCCACACTCGGAGAGCAAACGGCTTCTCCCAGGTCCACACTCGGAGAGCAAACGGGCTTCTCCCAGGTCCACACTCGGAGAGCAAACGGCTTCTCCCAGGTCCACACTCGGAGAGCAAACGGCTTCTCCCACCAAGTCACCGCTCAGCTCCGGCCGCCCGGGCCGGCCCCTTCGACGAGGTCTGGCTGCGAGGGTCACCGCAGGGGGTGCGAGGATGTGACTAGGAAAGTGGGCAGCAGTCCCGCCTCTAAAATAGGAAAATCAGTTGTCATGAACTAAAAGCATGTGGTTTAGACCCAAGACCGGGTTCTGGCCCTGGGAGGAGAGGGGATCCCTGGGCCTCCAGACTGAGAGGCACACGTAAAAGGCACTGCGGCACTGCCCAGGTGAGCTCAGGGAAGACCGCCTGAGAACTGTGTGCCCAAGTGTGCCCAGGTGTGCCCAGGTGAGCTCAGGGAAGACCGCCTGAGAACTGTGTGCCCAAGTGTGCCCAGGTGTGCCCAGGTGAGCTCAGGGAAGACCGCCTGAGAACTGTGTGCCCAGGTGTGCCCAGGTGTGCCCAGGTGAGCTCAGGGAAGACCGCCTGAGAACTGTGTGCCCAGGTGAGCTCAGGGAAGACCGCCTGAGAACTGTGGGGGCTGCCTGCCTTCCGGGGAAATCTCTAATATTTTAGGTGCCCTGAGCCCTGAAGGGGACGCTCCGGTCTTGAATGAAAAGCCCCAACTTTCGCTCTGTGTGACTTTTATGAAACTGGCCGATGACCAGTGCTTCACCAGTCCTGAGCAGGTGGGTTCACTCCTGTGCCCCAGCTGCTCTCCTGTCTCCCAGGGCCCCCATCTTGCCCAGGCTTGGGGGGCACCTTTCAGTGCATTCACACCCATGTGACCGGATCGGGCAGCGGCTGTCCACTCCCGATGGAGGCTCTTAGCCGCAAGTCTTCAGAGCCGCTGACCCTTGACAACTAAGTGCCAGGCCGGAGATGCTGTCCAGGTGCCGGGGTCGAGGCTGGCCCGCCCTCACACCGTCTGCCTTAGTCCTCCGTCCTCCACACAGCGCAGAGGCAGCCGGACAGAGGTGCGTGGTCAGTGACGCCCACAGAGGGCGGCCAGGACAGCACGGCCACCGAGCCCGGGCCTCCGTTTCCCAGTGCCCGCTTGTCACGGGGTCACTGTGTTCAGCTGGGACCTCCAGTCAGAAACGTCAAACAGGAAAAATGAACGTGAATGAGGCTAGAAGGACCGGGTTTTTATCCTGCCTCTCTCAGCACGCTTCCCGGGTCCCTGAACCAGCACTTCCAGCTCTGGGCCCCGGATTTCCCACTGGGACACCCCTTTCCGCCGGGCATGCTGTGAATCAAAGACCAGCAACGTGCTGGGGAGAAGGGACCCAGCCCGGGGAAGTCAGCGGTCCTTGCTGCCACGTTCTTGCAGGTGTCTGTGATGCTGAGGTTTTCAGCAAGACCCCACAGCCTCGCCCACGAGAAACGGAAACACGCTCACTAGGGTCCCGTCTGACACAGAGATGGAGCCTAAGGCCACCAGCACACAGGGGAGGAGTCATGTGCAGTCAGAACCCCCTGAGAAGGAGCCACGGAGGAGGAGACACACCCACCACGGCTCTGCCCACCTGCTCGGCCCACCCGTCTGCCCCTCCAGCCTCGGGACGGCCAGCGTCCTTCCACTGACCCTGTGGGGAGAGCACCACCTTTGTTTTCAGGACACGCCGTGTGGAAATCCAGCACCTTGAAGGTACCGTCAGAGCCGGGCTGACCTGCGGCGGGAACTAGCCAGGTCCAGCTGGCTGTAGCCTTCCGTTAAGAAAAAGGAAACGCTTAACACCAGCTGCGCGTGGCCAGCCTGTCCCAGACAAGGGGTGGGGACCCTTAGAAACACGGTGACGTTCAGAGGCACGTGCTCACGGAGAGGCTGAGACCTAACCACAGGGAGAGGATTCTCCCCTCCCCCACGCCTGACGCCTGACCACCACCTCACTCCATGACCTTGCCCCCAGCGCATCCTGTCCACTGAGCTAGGAAACACCTGCAGGGCACACGCACAGGTCGGAAAGAAAAGAAAGAAAGAAAAGAAAAAGTTAAGGAGAGGGGAGGGGAGGGGAGGGGAGACTGAAGGGATAGGCATACCAGAGCCAGACAGCAGGGGCGTGGAACGAGCAGCCCGGGAATCTAAACGACCGTGATTGACGATGTGCTCAGGGGCCTGAGTGATGAGGAGACAGCCGGCAAGAACAGATGGGCGGCGTAAGCAGAGAGGTGGGAACCCTAAAAAATAATAATAATAAAAAATGTTAGAGATGAAAGAAAACAAAGAAGAACCAACCCCGGAACAGAAATGAAGAATGCCTTTGGTAAGCTTATTAGATTAGACACGGCGATGGAAGACCTCGGAGCGAAGGGAGGTACCCACAGAATTCTCAAAAACTGAAAGGCAAAAGAACAGAAATGGAAAAAAAAAAATTCAAGAAATGTGAAACAACTCCAAAAGGTATAACATAGGCATGATGTCCCTCTGTCCCCCCCAGGACAGAGCCCCCAAGGCCACTCTGCTGGGGAGGGGGCGCTGGCCTCCACGGTCACTTTCTGCTGTTGCAGGTTTGGGGGCTCTAGCCCCTGACAGGGGCGGGGGCAGAGGTGATGGTGATATTAATGACTGCGGCCCCCTATTCTGAGCACCTTCTGTATGCTAAACTCTGGGTACCTCATGTGCACAGCAGCCCTGCAAGGTGGTCACCACCCCCAGGGCTCGCAGGGCAGGGGTCTGAGCCGCAGAAGGGCCCAGACGTGGTCCTCGGGATCCCTGAACCCAGCTCTGCTCGACGTCTCCTCGGGCCTGGGTACTTGTCCAAGTTCGTCCAGACGGCTGGAATGTGAGCCCGAGTAAGAATCGGTTCGGTGGCCGCAGCTCCGAGCCTGTCTTTGGAGCAGGGGAGCCTTGCTAGCCTCTGGAATTCCACAGGAGCCAGGGATCTGTCCCTCACGGGACAACACATCACCTTAGAAGCCACCTCGAGGCAACACGGTGCTGAAGACAGCCCCAGGTGTGGCTCCTCGGCCACCCGGCTGGGCCCCGGGGAGACCCACACCTTCCGTGTGCCCTTGTCCAGGGGCTGGAGCTCAGGACGCCGACAGCTTGGGTCTGAATATGCACCAAGAGCCGGACACCATGTGCCAGGCGTGTGTGTGCCTGCTGCCTCCAGCGACAGTGACAAGCCCTGGCGTCACAGGACACTGCGTCCGACCTGACACGCGTTAGGGGACAGCCGCAGACGTCCCTGCTCTGTGGACGGCCCCCCTGGCCTCCCGCTCGCCCGCCAAAGCCAGTGGCTATTGTTATCCAGCAATTCCAATCGCTTCGCAGGACGCGCTCTATCTGCGAAGCCCAGACAGAAGGTCGTCGTGTCCTCTCCTCCATCTTACCAGGCTGTCACGTCCTGCTCGCGAAGGGAGGGCCACCAGGCCTTACGCCGCAGATGGTGGTGTGCGGAGCTGCCTCGGTGGGCGTGAGGCAAGGCCCGCCCACGTTCCACTTCTCACTCTGACGCTCACTGGCTGGCCGGAGATCTGGGCTGGTCACTCCACTCCTCCCCTCCATCAAAGGGACACACGCCTCTCGACCATGCAGCAGTTCTGCAGGGAACACGGAATGGAGCCGACTCTTGGGCAGTCACGATCCCAAAGCCCACGTGGTGTGTTCTCACGTGAGATCCGCTGAACGCTCTTCCGCGGGTGGACTGGCAGCCTCCGTCTCTGTCCTCGGAACGGGAGCGCCCGGGGAGACGACGTAAACATGATGGTCTCCATCCATTGTGACGATTTATGGCTCAAGCTGGAAGAGAGACCATCGGCCCCAGAGTTACGGACTCACACACCAAGGCTTAAATCCCACAGAAACAAGCGGTATCATTACAGCAACGGGACAGCTTGTTCTCCGATCTGAGACACCGTCGGCCCCAGAGTAATGGACTCACGCACCAAGGCTTAAATCCCACAGAAACAAGCGGTATCATTACAGCAACGGGACAGCTTGTTCTCCGATCTGAGACACCGTCGGCCCCAGAGTAATGGACTCACGCACCAAGGCTTGAAACCCACAGAAACAAGCGGTATCATTACAGCAACGGGACAGCTTGTTCTCCGATCTGAGACACCGCAGGGGTGGAAAGGGTTGCCCTTAGCAGTCAAGGCCAGGGTGACAGGCACAGGTGTCAACGGGACTCCGGGGCGTGCTGAGGCTGCCGACTCATCCACGGGGTATAGACTCGGGCAGGAGTCCCGTCCCCAGAGGGCTGCCGGGCGAGGCCCGTGTCTTCCTGCACAGCCTTGCCCTTTGTCAACACAAGTGTCCATGGAGAAGCTCACACGTGTATCAGGACTTCAGAGCCCTGTTTCCTAGTGGGTGGTCCCACACCCACAAGCTGCTCGTTATTTCTCGGGGTGCAACCTGAGCAGCTCCTGATCGTGGCCTTCTGGGCACCGCCGGACAGTGAGATGGCCACCTGTCCGTGGTCCAGCGCCCTTCCTCTGGGCTCCCAGGCAGTGTACACGCGGCTTTGCCTGGAAGAGACCAGCTGCTGCTGTCACCCTGTCCTGTCCCTGCACGAAGACAGATTGGCCTGGAGGGAGGGTTCACATGTTTTGTCCCCAAACCATGTGGCCAGCTACGCGGCACAGGCAGAAGGCAGGCCAGTTGTCACGATGTTGGCTTTGCTTTCTCCCTAATGAGATGTCCTCACATCAGTGACAGGTGGCAGAACTTCCTGGGGCTGTTCATGCTGCCTGGGCCCCACCAGCTCCCAGTTCCCCTGGGCTCTGACTCATGTGTCTTGTACCCTAAAGTGCCACCAAGCACGCTCTGGGTACATTGTGGCTTCCGTTTCATCTGGGGAATTTGGCCACAAAAAGGAAGGCCGGTTGAGTCGCCTTTTTTTTTTTTTTTGTATTTTTCTGAAGCTGGAAATGGGGAGAGACAGTCAGACAGACTCCTGCATGTGCCCGACCGGGATCCACCCGGCACGCCCACCAGGGGCAACGCTCTGCCCACCAGGGGGCGATGCTCTGCCCCTCCGGGGCGTCGCTCTGTGGCGACCAGAGCCACTCTAGCGCCTGGGGCAGAGGCCAAGGAGCCATCCCCAGCGCCCGGGCCATCTTTGCTCCAATGGAGCCTTGGCTGCGGGAGGGGAAGAGAGAGACAGAGAGGAAGGGGGGGGGTGGAGAAGCAAATGGGCACTTCTCCTGTGTGCCCTGGCCGGGAATCGAACCCGGGTCCCCTGCACACCAGGCCGACGCTCTACTGCTGAGCCAACCGGCCAGGGCTGAGTCGCCTTTTGACCTTGGACCGTGAGGGCATGGCAGGAGGACTCCAAGCCTACCCCCCTCTGCTGTCTGCAGCATCCGCCCCAGGTAGGAATAAACACATCACCTGCTCTGAGCCAGAGAACCAAGCCCAGGACATGGCCCTCCGAGTCCTGGAGGAGGCGGCTTCTGGAAACGTCCCTTGGCGTGAGCAGGAAGTGGCAGACGACCGAATGGGTCCAGGTGTCTGGGTGGCGAGAAGGGGACGGGCTTGGGAGAAGCGGAACCAGCAAGGACAGGGAGCAGGCAGGCATAGCATCCAGAGCCCCCTCTGCAGCCTGGGCTCCAGGCAGAGACAGGAACCAAGGAGAAGGACAAGAGACAACAGGTGGTCACTCAGGGCCTGGCGTCATTGGCCAACATTGCTTCCAATCTATGAGGCCGGTGTCTCCTGTCCCGGTCTGGCGATCTGAACCCACATCCAGACTTTATGTTTGGATCCCCAATGAGAATGCTGGACGGCACCTGTGCCCGAGCCCTGGTCCCGTTCCGTACCACCCAGCCCTTGTCCAAGAGGCCACCCCACGCCCAGCCCCAGAGCTCCGCCGTCCACCCGCCTCCCGGTCCGCAGCCAGACTGTCGGCAGCGCTGTGCCTGCAGCCTCCCTGGGCGCCGGCCTGCGGCTTCAACGTCCTGTCGTCCAGAACACACCCCCCCGGTAGGGATCCTTTTCTCTCTTTCTTTGTAACATGTAACTTAAAAGAGTTAAAATGTCCATGCGTGTTTCTTAATGAAACTGGAGGAAATCAAATGTAACAAACAGTCACCTGTTCCTTCCATTGCACAGAGAGCACCCCGTTAACATTGTAGCGCCCATCTCTATTGTAAACGCCTGGCTGGGTAGATGGTTTTACAGAAGGGGGTTAACCAGCACGCAGCCTTCTTCACGTTGTGTGATGGTGAGGATTTTCCTGCTCTTCGGACTCTGAGAACATGATTCGTGTTAAAAAGAAGGCGTGACTTTTGGGCAGTATGTGGCCCTTGGCATTCGGCGCTGCTGATTTCACTCAACCAGCATCTGCCGCTCCTTGTCCCTGGTGGGCGCTGGAGCCCCCGTGGGGACGGCGTGCTCTGATGCGATCGCACCATCAGGGAGCCGAGATGGGTGATCAAGATGGAAGCACAGGCCCTGGCTGGTTGGCTCAGTGGTAGAGTGTCGTCCTGGCGTGCAGAAGTCCCGGGTTCGATTCCCGGCCAGGGCACACGGGAGAAGCGCCCATCTGCTTCTCCACCCCTCCCCCTCTCCTTCCTCTCTGTCTCTCTCTTCCCCTCCCGCAACTGAAGCTCCGTTGGAGCAAAGGATGGCCCGGGCACTGAGGATGGCTCCTTGGCCTCTGCCCCAGGCGCTGGAGTGGCTCTGGTCGCGGCAGAGCGACGCCCCGGATGGGCAGAGCATCGCCCCCTGGTGGGCATGCTGGGTGGATCCCAGTCGGGCGCATGCGGGAGTCTGTCTGACTGCCTCCCCGTTTCCAGCTTCAGAAAAATACAAAAAAAAAAAAGATGGAAACACAAAACGCACCATTTCAGGTGTGGTCGGTGTGATGAGGAAAACTGAGATGGGAGGGGCTGGGGGGCGAGGGGAGGAGGGGAGGGGAGGGGACGGCTGGGTGGACGGGGGTGGGGGCAGGCCTGTCCCCCTGGAGGAGGTGCAGCCCATCCTGCTAAGTCAGGAGAGGACAGCTCCAGGCGGTGCGAACGCCCTGAGGTGGGAGCCAGCCGGGTCCCTGGAAGGACCGTGACACCCTCGGGTGAGGAGAGCCGGGGGGCGCACATGGGAAGGGCGGGGTCCGGCGAGCAGAGGCCACACGGTAAAGGTCTCGCGGGCCGACCACAGTGTAGATTGTGTGCACGTGTGCAGGAAGTCACCAGGTGTGTCGTGCAGGCGCATCACGCTGGCTGCTGGTGGGGGCGTGGAAGCGGAAGGCCGGGTGGCGTGGAGAACCACGCTGGGGTCCGGGGAGAGCCGGCGTCCTGGTCTCGGCAGGAGCAGAAGAGGGTGAGGGAGTGGCTGTTCTCAGGTTGATGCTGACGGCGCACTGCGTGGACTCACAGGAGGGGACTCCGTGATGATCTGTGGGTGTTGGGTCTGCACAACGGGGGCGATGTTGGCGCCACGCACCTGCGCAGGTGAGGCGTGGGAGAAGCCGGTTTGGGAGGGGACCAGGAGCGTGATCCGGAGTTTATTAAGGTGCTTATTGAATGTTCAGGGAGAGAAGATTAGTCGGCGGTCAGATAAAACAAGCCGGAGCTCAGGGGGAAAGCGGTGATTAGAGACATAAATGTGGGTGTCATCGGTGTGCATGTGGCTTTTCAACCCAGGGGACAGACAGAAAGGTAAGAAATAGCCCTAGGGAGGGACCCCCAGCTTCGAGCTCCACCGGACGGGTGTGAGTCCCCGGAGCCGGGAAGACCCCTGCGTCCTTAGACCCAGGTCCTTGGAACAGACGCCCTGGCAGCAGAACTGCTCGGTCACAGGGGGTGTGAATTCTTTAAAACTTGCTACACGGTGTCATGATCACTTTCCAAAAAAAGTCATTTCCATTATCGGGGCGTGGTCCTGCCCCCGGCAAAGAACTGTCACGCCTCCCTGCCAATTCAGTAAGCGGTGCAGACGGGACCCTGGTATGAACTTGAAATTCTCTGCCTTCTCGTGCGCACGGGCCGTGTCTGTCGTCCACGCGTGTGGCCTGCTTGGGTTTCTTGTGACGGGTCATTCCTAACGTCCCTTTCTAGGATGGTTATCGATATATTTTTTAATTGTGAGGGGGTGTTTCCATAGCTCAAGAGAACGAGTCCTGTACTCCGCTGTCGTCCTCCCGCACGGTTTCTCGTTGGCGAAGCCCCTTTGCGTGGCACGGCGCCGTGACGCAGGGTGCCGCGTTTGTGCCTGGCGCCCCTCCGTCTGGCCCTTCACAGCCTCTGGCTTTGTCCTCATGTTAAAAACAGCCCCCACCCCTGCATTTTTGGAAAGTGGTGGCAAATTAAATGTTTGGAGATATCTGTGGTCAGTTAACATGATTTCTTCATAAGATACATTGAGTAGCCCCGTTTTGTCTGTAGGCTGCTGTCCCATTCTGTCGTATGGAATGAGCCCCCAGAAGGGTCACAGGGCGCCCGCGGGCTCCAGGGCCGGGCACTCACAGCTCTTGCCTGTTTCTTCCACGGTCACTGATCGTTCCGGGAGGTCACTTCCTCTTGAGCTGTTTCCCAAGTTACTCTTTTCACGAAGTAGCAGGCTTTCCGCGTCGATGACATTTATCAGCATGTGACGGTGCCTCACGTTGGCTCGTGATTATAATGACTCTTTACCGGCACATTCTGCCTCTTTTCCTTATTTCCAATTTCCTTTATTTCTATGTTTCCTTAATTCTATTTGTCAAAGTGTTGCGTTTTCCTTGGGTTTGTTAAAGGGTCAACTCTCAATCTTGCTTAATAATGTTGATGCATCCCCTTCCAAATGTGTTCGGTTTCTGCCTGGATCTTTTATTATTTCTTCTAACAGTCACGGGCAGGTCTTGTTGAACTGTCTCTGCCCCCTCCCCCCATTTATTAGAAGACGGGATTCCATTGCCTCCTGGCTTCAGCGTTGCAGAGAAGTCAGAACTCAGGAACATTTTTATTCCCTTGAAACTACTTCAGTTCCTGTCTAAATGTTTATGGACGGTTGTGCCCCCCCCCCCGTTGGTATATTAAAGCCCTACCCCCCAGTGTGTCTGTATTTGGAGATGGTTCAATGAGGTCAGAAGGACGGGGCCCTGGGCTTGAACAGGAGGCCCCGGGGACTTAGGGTGTGGCCAGCACCGGCTACTCTTGGCTCCTGCTGAGCCTGGAGGGGGGGCCCACTGGCCGGGTGCTCTGACAGGACCTGGGAGTGCTGGGTCTCTCAGGTTCGCAAGCCCCGGTGCAGACTGGGAGGGCAGGGTGTCTGAACGCCTCCCTCCTCGAGCCAGGGTCCCCTCCTCATAGGGACGGGTTAGTGTGGGCTTGGCCTCAGACACCCCGAGGAGCACAGGGCCTGTTTCATCCAGCGCTCTCTCAGCGCGAGTCCACGAGCCTGGGGCTGAGCACCACCCGACACCCCCTAACCCGACACCCCGCAGTTCCTGGGCGCCTCCTTCCCTGCGCCGTCCCCTGCACTGGACCGGACACTGTCTCCCCATCCTCAGCAAGGCGTCTGGCCCCTGGGGCGTGCACACCACGTGGTGGCTGCTTCCGGGCGTCTCAGCTCGGCCCCAACAAGGACTGTTATCCACCCTGAGGCCACTTTCTTCCCTCCCCGAGGCTCTCCCGGGGGTCCTGCCCGGACCTTTGTATCTGTCACGTTACCGGCCCTGTCCACTCCACTCCTTCCTGGCCCGGGACCAATTCGGCACCGAGTCTCAGAAATAACGCACGCTTGGGTGCCCGGTGTTCCCGGGATCGCCCTGGTGTCCGCTGGGCCTGTGCACCGCTCGGGTCCCTGCCGGGCGGGTGAACGGACTGCCCGCCCTTAGGACTCTCCCTGTCTTGTGAGGTGTGAGTGGACCTGGGCTGACTCCGTCCACTGCGGGGAGCCCCGGCCCCGCCCAGACCCTCTCTCTCTTCCTGGCTCAAGCCCGGCTTCTCCCTTCTTCCCTTTTTATGGCCACGGTTCCAGAATTTTCTGCTGACTGACGGATGCCTCTTTTATAGAACATCCACGTGACTCAGAAGCGATTCAGATGCGTCACCATCATGCTGACAGGAGAATGAGGAGCACGGGGAATTCACGGTCTTTAACCAAGTGCGGGGATTCTGTGGTGCTGGGTGGTTCTTTCTCCTGCCTCTTCCTCCTGAAATCTGCAGAAGCCGTTACACTCACAGCTGTGATTTGCATAACTTCCCAAGTACAGCGGGGAAGGGAGCCAGGCTGCGGGCTGACAGCGACCCCGCCGTTCCTGGGCAGGCCTGGCCCCCTCTCAGGGTGGGGACCTGTGCAGACGTCGTCCCCGAATGCCTACGGGGTGAGGCCGTGTGGAGGCTCCAGGGACAGTGGGTCAGAGGTGGACTCTGAGCCACTGGCCCCGACAGTGTGTCTCAGTCAGGGACTGGAAGGGTGGGGAAGGGGACGGCCCGCCCCAGCTCCACAGGGACTTGGCACAGACGGGCACAGACGTCGGTGGTCCCGGGGGAGGGCAGGCTCTGTCTGGACTGGGTTCGCCAAGCTGGAGCGCTCTGGGGGCATCGGCCATTGGCAGGCAGGTCTACGCTGACATTCCTGCTGGCTCTCGAATGATGAACGTCTTGGTCTCAGAGGGGTTGGTCCTTGTCGCCCTCCGAAGGGGGTCTGGGCGGTGCAGAGGGCAGCTGAATGGCCTGGCTGGGAGGGGGCGGCCCCCTGGTCCTTGGCTACGTGAGCGAGTGTGGCTTTGTGGGGTTCCAGCCACGGGAGGTCACACGGGAACTGCACGGGGCCCAGTGTACGTGCACCCCATAAGGGCTGTTAAGTTTCAGTGACAAGGGGGTCCCCGGGCCGCAGTCTCCCCTTCAGAGTCCACGATGAGGGGTCTGGGTCGGGGTAAAATCCGTCAGCGTCGTCGGGCAGATGAGTCACTGCTATAGGAGTGTTCCGACGATTCCCAATTGTATGAGTTCCCCACAAGGAAGTCTCGCCTCTCTCCCCCTTTGAAGATGAAGAGCTTCTTGTCGGAGGGAAGCTGGATGTGACAGGTTGGTCTGCAGTGGGTCCCGAGGCCACGGCGGCCTGTGGGAGGGGCGAGGGGCCCTGGGAGACATGGTGGCCAGCCCGTGCTCGAGTCATCAACCTGGGTGGCCGGCGGAGGCGAGTGCGGAGTCGGGGGCCCTTCTCTCCTCCACCCTCCGTCGGCGGCCCCCTAGTCCTCCCTGGGTGGAAGCTGTTAGGAACCTTCAGATTTTGGAGATAATGGTTTTAATTAAACTGCTTTGCTGTTTACTGCTGTTTGGGGAATTTGCTAATTAATCTTTATGTAATTGTTTCTGCAGTGGTGGCACAGCCCAAGTCCTTCAATTACACGTTGAAGCTCTCTCAGAGAATCTAATTTCTAACCAGTTCCATGTCAGTAAGTCACAATGGAGGCGGGGCATTAACCACTTCAAGTCCCCTCCCTGCGTGGCGGTCGCCTGGCTGCCACCCGGCACGATGACCAGGTCTGTCCCTGCGTTTGGTGGTGCGGATGGGACGGCTGATGTCCGTGCCTGCAGACACACACGGTCTCTTCGTTAGCATGAGATCCCGATTCCGACCCCGTGTGTGTGGGGCGTCTCTCTCTGGAAGGGTGACCCCTTAGGGACACCAAAGGCCACCCTCTACCCAGACCCGGATGCGCCCTCTTCTGCCAGAGTAAGGGGGCTGTGGGGAGTCCCGTCTGCTGAGCTTTGGGGACAGGCGACCACGTGTTGGCATGTCTCAGAGATTTCACAGCGTCTGATGTAGAGCAGAGGAGAGTTTTTAGTGGATACTGGAGGTAACTGTCCTTTGATTTCACAAAACAAGACCCGCCCCCAGCACACACACAGTGTGCCTCCTCCTCCCCACCTCCCTTCCCGAGTCCCCTAACTCCTGGCTGCCACACAGGGAGCTCCCATGCCCGGGGTATGTGGGGCACCTCAGCCCTCCACCCCAGACCCGCAGCCCAGACCGGTGGCCCGCACGGGAGGAACACCGTGTGGCCAGTGGTTCCAGAATTCGCACGGCGTGGTGTGGGCTGTGGTGCCGGCGGCCACGCCTCGCTCCTGCTGGCCCGTCACGGCACTGGGTCCGCAAGGTTCTGCCCGCGGGCCCCCCTCACACTCACCTCCTGGCCGCCCAGCGGGTCTCCAGCCACGCTGCCCTCTATCCAGCCCCCAGCAAAGCGCAGTTTGTGGGAAGGTTTGCGTGTAAGACACGCGCACCCCTCCGCCTGGCTGAGTCCGGCTCATCTGGCCGCCTGGCGTTTCAGAGAGTCCCTACCATCCCCCGCCCCCCCCCCCATATAAACTAGCCTCTGTGTGCCTCCTTCTCCTAACTCTCCCGTCTGCTCGCTGGGGGACGTCGGCTAGTGTCATCGTGAACTCTGCTGCCACCCCCTCTGGCTAAAGGGGCTGTCCTGCTCACCTCTGTGCCTTCAGCCCCTCCTCTCGGGCTCCGAAGAGATTTTACACACACGTGCGCGCACACACACTCACACCCAGAACAGACGAATGGACCGGTGGACAACCCAGTCCCTTTCCCTCTTTGATCCTCGTCTCCGTAAGCCTGGGGCTGGCGAGCTAGCCATCGTCACAGCGTGCGTGGGACCTGCTGCACTTCCTGTCACGGTCGCCGTGATGGTCTTTCAGGAAGTAACTGACTTATTATACCCTCATCTGACCCCTTGGATGGAGACAGAAATGACTGGGAACAGTCCCGTTGGGTCCCATTACCAGTAAAGGGTGTGACTGAGGATGAGATGTCTGGGTGACCCCCGCGCCCCAGCGTGAGCCGCGCTGTCTCCCCGTCGTCTCTGCGCCGCGGCAGATCTGGGCTTCGGAGAGACGGGTCTGCCCATGGTGCGTGTCCGTCTGTCTTCCCGGGAAGAGGTGGCCGGGACAGGTTCAAAGCTGTGGGGACGTCATCAGCCAGCACTGTGACCCCACCGTCAGAGACAAAACCTCATTTCTCCAGGTTGAGGCGCGTGGGGCCTGCTTGAATAGCCCCATCCCGCGGCCAGAGCGCAAAGCCGCGTTGTCGAAATCCTCCGCCTCGGGCCGACTGCGGGGGAGACGGGGCGATGGTGGTCCTGGACGGGCAGTGCCGGGGCGCTCAGGGCAGACGGTGCTGAGGTCCTCGGGGCCAGACGGGAGGGCTCCGGCTGCTTCTCGCGTCTCCCTGGGCAGTGACAGCCTGACCCGGACACAGCCCACCGGGGCCCCTGGGCAGTGACAGCCTGACCCGGACACAGCCCACCGGGGCTCCCGGCCCGGAAGCCCCGTCCTGTCTCCGCAGTGAGCCGGCCACAGCAGGACAGCCTCTCACGCCCGTTTCTCCATCTGCGTGTCGGTCTCGGTCATCCTGGAGCCCCCAGGTCAGCATGTTACACAGCCAACACTGCTGGACCGGCCGGCGATGATGATGATGTGTATGGGGCACCGTCTCAGCTCCGGGAGACTTCCTTCTCGGCTGCCTGGGGCTGGCTATAAACATATATACATTTCTCTCTCTGTCTTTTCCTCTGACTGCAACAAACTCCAACCAGCCGTGATCCCGTGTGGACCTCTGTCAGGCGTGTTTTTCTTAGGTGGCGTGTAGGACGTGCAATTAGCATTCATTAACGGCTAACGAGACTCCACGGACTGCGCTGTGAAGACCGGCTGGACGTGCCTCTGAAGACGCGCTCCTCACCGGCACCCGCAGGTCGGTCCTGCGGAGGAAGGGGCCGAGTCGCGGGTCAGTACCTCTCCCTGAGAACCCCCGGCTTTGACGACTTGGATTAGAGCTGAGGGGCGGGGCAGAGGGCGGGAACGGGGTGCAGACACAGGTGGGGGTGAGTCACAAGGCGACTCCGGAACCGTGCGGGGAGAAGCCCTGGGACGTGGACGGGAGGGAACGGCGACGCCGTGGGTGTCTGTCTGTCTGTCTCTGGGGCCAGCCGTCTGACAGCACGGCCATGCTCCAGGGACGCTGGAGGCAGCACCAGCACCGCCGTCCACAGGTCACCATGTCGGCAAGGGCGTCGGCTTCCTGATCACACAGACCCCTTTCCAGGCCCCGGTCCCCCCTCGCTCACGTGTCGTCTGCTTCTCTGGTCCCCGAGGACGCGGGATCCTTGCTCACGGGCCGGGGCTACAGGGGGCGAGGTCTGGGGGGTGAGTGACACCCTGGGCCACAGCGAGCCCACCGCCACGCAGCTGGTGGCTCGGACCGCGGCTCCAGGGTCTTCAGACCCTGATGTCTCTACAGGCCTGTGACTCGGGGAGGGGGCGCCCCTGCTCGGAGGGTCGGGGACTGTGGGTCTGGCTCCCGACTCCGCTTGACTAGCAGCAGCATCACCCCAGTGCGTGCTTTTGTCTCCACGTGACCTTCCCTCTCCTCCGCGTGTCTCTTATTAAGGACACGGGACCTTGCACCCAGGGCCTACCATCCAGCTGAGGGCGAGCTGCTTATCCTGAGATCCTTAACTACATCCGAAGGCCTTTCCTTCCAAGCCAGGTCCCGTTGGGAGGTTCTAGGGGTTAGAGCACGGGCATATCCTTTTAGGGACCACCGGCCAGCCCCAATCAGTGTCAGAGGGTCTCCCTGAATCACTCTTTCTGCGACAGCCGCTTGTGGCGTCTCACAGAGACGTTCTCTTGTAGTAGACTGTTTTCCAGATAGTGGTCAACTCAAGAGCCAAACGAGAAAAGGAGAACTCCTTTTTTCTGGCAAAACGTGTTATAAAACAAACAAACCTTGGTTCCGTGGGACTCTCGTCGATGGGGGCAGGAAAGGTCCTTTGGAGCCGACTTTTACCCAGTCCCCGGACAAAAGCTGAGGCCGCCTCTAACCAAACAGGGGGAGACGGACTCAGGAGACACTTCCTGGAGCCCTGAGGGGCCTCCGCGAACGCTCCTGAGCACGCGTGTCTCCCGGTCTCGGGCTCTGCAGCGGCATGAGGCCGGGTCGGCGAGACCCTCCCCTGACCGGCGCTCGGTTGTGTCCTGCCTCCGTCCACTGTGCTGACACCTTTCTGGACAGGCCCTCGGTTTGGAGAAATTACATTGAACATGAAATCTCTGCCACTGAACCAGCGTGTCGAAGCCCTCCTAATAAAAATGCACTTGAGCATGCCACTCACCGGGATTCTGTGTAACTCTAGACACGGGAAATCACCGCGGAAGCGTGTTCCTGTATTCAGCTGTGTAATGAATACAATTATTCCTATCAGCCGGCCCGGAGATGGCTGGTGCGACCCTGTGGGGAAGACTGAGCACGAGACGCCCCCGCACAGACCCAGCCCTTGTGCGCGGGGGACCCGCCTCATCTCCGTTCCTTCTGCTGCCCGGGTTTTTATTATTATTATTTATTTAAACCATGTCACAGAAAGTAAATAGAAACTTGAGCCACCAAAGAATTTCTCTGTGAACACAACCCCGGAAAACATCTGGCACAAGGAGTGCAGCCTGCTCCACCCCACCCCTTACAGAGGGAAACGTGTCAGGAGCCGGCAGGACACACGGCCGGGTGGATAGAGCTGAGCGTTCCTGTGGCCACGCGAGCCCCCTGGGCCGGGCTGTCTGGGGTTGACGATCAGACCGGACGCCACGTGAAGGCAGTGACGTTGCATTCTTCTGTCTTAACTACGGGGAATAATGACAGGCCGTGCCCGTGACGGCGGGACCGGCCGGGTCCCTCTGGGCCTGTGTCGACGGCTGGTGCTCACACTGAGTGTTACAGCCCTGTGTTTCCTCGTGCAGGCTGAGTGCGTTTTCTCCTCCGTGTGGAGAGCCCGCTCTCGTCCGTTCAGGCCTGACCTCCTAGTGACTGGCTGGGTCTTTCACACACGCAGATTGACGCGTTTCCTACGTCTGCAATTCCAGCGGGCGGGCAGGCGCGCTCACCACACCAGGGATTCCCTATTGCACTCTGTGAACGGAGCTTTCTACATCTCTCTCCAACGAGGACGTCCCAACACACTTTCCGATGCGTCTGTATCGACGGAGATGTCAGTGATTGGAGCTCTTCTATCCCCTCCAACCCCAAGAGAGTCACCGGAAGCATCATTAAAATGTCAAACGGCCGCAGGTCCGGGGAAGCGTCTCAGTGGCCCCGGAACCTGACCAGGCAAGGAGGCCGGGGTGGGGGAGAGAGCCGAGCCCCCCTGCGAGCAGCTGCCTCGGAGCCGGTCACCTGGCGCCCTGTCAGGATCCCCCCTCCACGGGACGACTTGATGAGAAGATGCCCACCAGCCCGCTTTCCGGTTCAGGGCACCCCAGGACGACCCCGGGGGTCCCCTGTGGGAAAGCGTCTTTGCTGTAGGACAGCCAGGGTTGCAAAGGCAAAGGCAGACTCAGCAGGCGGGGTCCCCTCTAGTGTGCGAGCCTTCAGCATCTACATGGACCTCCTCTTCCTCTGACCTGCCCGCCTGTCTCCCTGGTGACGCTGAGGGCGGCATGCCCTCCCCTCCAGCCACAGAGCCCCTGTCCACCCGACTCCCCTCCGGCCACAGAGCCCCTGTCCACCCGACCCCCCTCCGGCCACAGAGCGCCTGTCCACCCGACCCCCCTCCGACCACAGAGCGCCTGTCCACCCGACCCCCCTCCGGCCACAGAGCCCCTGTCCACGCGACTCCCCTCCGGCCACAGAGCCCCTGTCCACCCGACCCCCCTCCGGCCACAGAGCGCCTGTCCACCCGACCCCCCTCCGGCCACAGAGCCCCTGTCCACCCGACCCCCCTCCGGCCACAGAGCGCCTGTCCACCCGACCCCCCTCCGGCCACAGAGCCCCTGTCCACCCGACCCCCCTCCGGCCACAGAGCCCCTGTCCACCCGACTCCCCTCCGGCCACAGAGCCCCTGTCCACCCGACTCCCCTCCGGCCACAGAGCGCCTGTCCACCCGACTCCCCTCCGGCCACAGAGCCCCTGTCCACCCGACTCCCCTCCGGCCACAGAGCCCCTGTCCACCCGACTCCCCTCCGGCCACAGAGCCCCTGTCCACCCGACTCCCCTCCGGCCACAGAGCCCCTGTCCACCCGACTCCCCTCCGGCCACAGAGCCCCTGTCCACCCGACTCCCCTCCGGCCACAGAGCCCCTGTCCACCCGACTTCTTCCTCACCGCCCGATCTGGCCAGTGTCGTTCGGGTCCGCACTATGACTCTATGAGAGCTGCTCCCCGGGGTCACTGCTTCCCGGTTTCTTCCTGGTATGCCAATTGGTGGGGGTTCAGGTCTTCTCACCGCTCACCCCACCTGCTTCCCCGGCCCCTCACTTCCCATTCTCTCCCTCCACCCTGCGGTGCCTGGTGTCCTCTGAGCTCCGGGGCCATGGTTGCCGCTCCCAATGATCCAGCAGTTGCTCTGAGCCCCGCCACGGCCTTGAATGAAGCTGCCCACACACACAAGGTGCAGTTTCCCTCCTCGGTTGCCAGGCGGCCGCAGGGGCGGGGTGGGGCGGGGCAGGGACTGAGCTGTGTGCTCTCTGCCCCTCCTGACCCGCACATTCCCGCGAACCGAATGGGTCCTGCTGGCACCCAGACACGAACTGCGTCCTCCTCGTTAGCAACTCAGCTCGCTCCCCGGTGGACTCAACACGTTGCGGGAACCGTTAGGTAAGCGAGACTCTCAGGACAGATGTCTCACGGTATGCTGTCCAGCCAGAGGCAGAAGACTGCAGATCAGGGAAGAGATGTCCCCTCTTGTCTTCTCTCTTTGGAGTGAAAGATTCCTGGCTTGTTTTTCCCCAGGGTGTTTTAAGAGGTTTGAAAGATTTTATTACTGATTTTAGAGAGAGAAGAAAGAGAGAGAAAGGCAGGGTCAAGAGCGGGAAACATCGACTCATGGTTGCTTCTCGCGTGTGCCTTGACCAGGGTTTCGAGCCAGCGACCGCAGCATTCCAGGTCGATGCTTTTGTCCACCGTGCCACCAAAGGTCAGGCTGCATTATGACCCTTAAGGAGAGGACGGGACACTAGAGTTGGGTAAGCCTTCCCAAACTCAGGGTCTATGGAAATTGTCTTTTTTCTATTTTTCAGAGCCGCATTTATTACTGGGTTTCCACACAGCTCATTTGGAATAGACCATGTAGGGCAGGGGGAGTCAACCTTTTTATACCTACCGCCCACTTTTGTATCTCTGTTAGTCGTAAAATTTTTTAACCGCCCACCGGTTCCACAGTAATGGTGATTTATAAAGTGGGGAAGTAACTTTATAAAATTTATAAAGCAGAATTACAGCAACTTAAAGCATATATTAATAATAATAATTACTTACTAAGTACCTTATGTCAGATTTTCACTAAGTTTGGCAGAATAAATCTTGACAAAACAACTTACTATAGTTAAATCTATCTTTTTATTTATACTTTGGTTGCTCCGCTACCGCCCACCATGAAAGCTGGAACGCCCCCTAGTGGGCGGTAGGGACCAGGGTGACCACCACTAGGGGGCGGCAGGGACCAGGTTGACCACCACTGATGTAGGGCTTTCTGCTGCCGTTCCTGCAGGCCTGGGGCAGCTCCTCCCATCAGGGACCACACCAGGGAAAGCCCTGACCAACACGGGCCCCTCACGGCCTCCCCTCTCCGTTTCCTGTGTCGGTGTTGGGAGGAGGGCGCTCTGGCCCCTTGCCGCCGGTATTGGTTGCCCCGGCTGTCATAACAAAGGGCCGCCAGACTGGATGGCCTAAACAAAGTAATTTAATTTCCTGACAGTTCCGGAGGCTGGACGTCCAAGATCAAGGTGTCAGAGGGCCGGTGTCTCGAGGCCTCTCTCCTCGTGGACACGGCTGTCTTCTCCGGCTTCCTCGCGTGGTCCTCTGACTACTGTCTATGCCCAGAGTGTCCCTTCTTAGGAGGATGCCCATCGTACTGGATGAGTGGCCACTCTAATGACTCCATTCTCACTTAATTACCTTGGGAAAGACTGTCTTTCCGAATATAGCAACGTGCCGAGGCTCTGGGTATGAAGACTTCAACAGAGGCCTGTGGGTGGGAATGGCCCCGAGCACCCTCAGAGCTCAGCGGCGGGGCTCCCGGGAGGGTCACTCTAAGTCAGGGGTGTCGGTCACGCCCAGGTGTCCAGAGCACCCGGCTGGTCCCCTAAGGGGAACGTTCCCTGTAAGGACGCAGGAGGGGCCCACCCTTCCTAGTGGAGGCTGCAGGGGAAGGGGGCGCATGGTGAAGGGTCCTCGCGGGGGCAGAGCCGTGGCCAGGGGTGGCACGATCATGCATGGCCCGGCATCCGTCCGGGCAGGGACCGGCCCCATGCCCCACATGGACACGTCCGGGCAGGGGACCGGCCCCATGCCCCACATGGACACGTCCGGGCAGGGGACCGGCCCTGCGCCCCATGTGGACCTGTCCGGGCAGGGGACCGGCCCCACGTCATCCGTCCGGGCGGGGGGGCTGGCCCCGCGCTCCACGTGGACCTGTCCGGGCAGGGGACCGGCCCCGCGCCCCACGTGGACCCGTCCGGGCAGGAGACCGGCCCCGCGCCCCAGGTGGACCCGTCCGGGCAGGGGGCCGGCCCTGCGCCCCACGTGGACGCTCATTGACTCGTCGGCACCCGGCGGGGCAGGGACGATCCTGATCACTGTTCAGCCTGTGGCGATGCCGAGATTCAGAGACGCGGCCTGAGGCTGCACACGCACGTGCTTCCAGCCAGGACGTGAGCCCACGCCATGAGCCTGCCCGCCAGCTGCCCACCCTCCCGGTCAGATTTCCAGCCCTCCTGTTTCCTTCTGGAAGAGGGCGCTGGAGAAACAATGTCCCCTCCCCACCGGGCCGCTGACCGGCCTCCTGTAACTGCAGCAGGAACAGTCACCGCAGCTGAGGGGTGACCGAGGTCACGGCCATCTAACCCGAAACACGCAGGTCCCAGGGCTGCCCCAGGTCCCTGGCCAATGTGCTGCTCAGTCCTTCATTCGTTTAATGACCCAACATACACTAGTCAGTGATGATGCCAATAACAGCAGCCAGCCTTTGCCAGAATGAGGAAGGGTCGGGCCATGTCCCTAACACTTTCCTACACGTTACTCATTAAATCACCACACACTGATCGTGGGAGTCATGGTGGGAAGGAGATCATCCATTTTAAGGGCTAAGTGCATGGTGCCCCTTGGGGGGAGGAGCAGAGAGAATGCTCTGTCATAGGGGGACCAACTGATGACCATGCGAAAGTCCTTTGAGCCCAGGATGGGGCAGGGCAGGCTGCTGTGTGAACAGAGTGAGGGCGGGAGGGAAGGAGGGAGGGCTCACAGTGAACTGCTCTGGAGTACAGGGGGTTGTCATGAGTGAGCTCAGAGAGGGAGACAAGGGAGAGAGGAGGCCCAGCAGCAGAGCAGGAGGCCGGAGGACATACGGAACGGTCACAGGGTTGACATGGCTGGGGGATTTTCAAGGAGAGATGTTAACCCTCTAACGCGATGGTTTGTGGTGGCGAGTCCAGTTTCACCCCCTCCACTTCCTCGAACCCTGAACCCTCAGGAACTCCCGGGGCAGACGGCGTGGAGGCGCCCCACCCAGAAGAGTCAGAATGGCGCTGAGCAGGGAGGCGTCATGAGCGAAAGGGGGACGTCCTCACGTGCCATGGTGTGCGGTCAGTGGGTGTGCGGTCAGTGGGTGTGCGGTCAGTGGGTGTGCGGTCAGTGGGTGTGCGGTCAGTGGGTGTGCGGTCAGTGGGTGTGCACTCAGTGGGTGTGCGGTGTGCGGTCAGTGGGTGTGCGGTCAGTGGGTGTGCGGTCAGTGGGTGTGCGGTCAGTGGGAGTGCGGTCAGTGGGTGTGCGGTCAGTGCGGTGTGCGGTCAGTGGGTGTGCACTCAGTGGGTGTGCGGTCAGTGGGTGTGCGGTCAGTGGGTGTGCGGTCAGTGGGTGTGCGGTCAGTGCGGTGTGCGGTCAGTGGGTGTGCGGTCAGTGGGTGTGCGGTCAGTGGGTGTGCGGTGTGCGGTCAGTGGGTGTGCGGTCAGTGCGGTGTGCGGTCAGTGCGGTGTGCGGTCAGTGGGTGTGCGGTCAGTGGGTGTGCGGTCAGTGCGGTGTGCGGTCAGTGGGTGTGCGGTCAGTGCGGTGTGCGGTCAGTGGGTGTGCGGTCAGTGGGTGTGCGGTCAGTGCGGTGTGCGGTCAGTGCGGTGTGCGGTCAGTGGGTGTGCGGTCAGTGGGTGTGCGGTCAGTGGGTGTGCGGTCAGTGGGTGTGCGGTCAGTGCGGTGTGCGGTCAGTGCGGTGCAAACCAGAGCAGCTCGTGGAAGCGGTGGGAAAGGAAGTTCCTCCTGGAACCTTCAGAAATACCGTTTACTGGGCGAGGGCTCAATCACCTTCTATTTCAACGGAAGAAGGGGTTGACCTTGAGCTCTGTGGGTCCTTCTCTTTGGGATGGGTGACTTTTCAAAGGCGCCTGATCTCCAGAGTAAGAGTTAAACCAAAATCAGAAAAGAGATCACCAGGGCTACTGGCTTTCTGACCGATGAGATGATCCCTGTTGTGGTCGGAATTTGCAAGCTTGGTCTTGGAGACTTGACCCACAGGAGGCCTTGTTGACGGGGAAGAAACAGGGTTAGCTCCGCCCAGCCCCGGACAGAGCCTCAGGCAAGCGGGCTGCCTCGCAGGCTGGCAGAGCTTGGGGATGAGCTCCACTTCCCCAGGGCGGAGGGGCGAAGCCCACAGCAGGGGCGGCAGGAACAGAGCAGACAGTCACACACCCGGAGAGCACAGCTGTCCCCCCGCAGGCCCAGGGAGCCCCCAGGTCTCTGGTCAGAGGCTCAGAATCAAGGGGAGCCAGGTCCACAGAGAGTTGATCTCAGAGAGCTTTATCGGGAGGGCCCGGCAGGCCTCGTGGGGAGAGCGCTACATTCAGACACACCTTCAGAACACCCTGAGAACCTGTGTCGTCCAAGGGTTCGATGACATAGAAAACTTCTTTGGAAAAGCAGGTCCAACAAAGGAACACATATGCTGACTTTGGTGACTGTGGCAGGGACAACGCAGCATATTTCTACAAATCAAGGTTTTCAAAGTGAAAAACTGAAAGTGGTGGATCGTCAACCTCATTATCTGTCCTGTGGACACACACACACAATCACCCAGCTGTCCCTGTCCTGTGGACACACATACACACACACATCACCCAGCTGTCCCTGTCCTGTGGACACACATACACACACACATCACCCAGCTGTCCCTGTCCTGTGGACACACACACACGCATCACCCAGCTGTCCCTGTCCTGTGGACACACACACACACACACACACACGCATCACCCAGCTGTCCCTGTCCTGTGGACACACACACACATCACCCAGCTGTCCCTGTCCTGTGGACACACACACACACACACACATCACCCAGCTGTCCCTGTCCTGTGGACACACACACACACACACACACACACACACACGCATCACCCAGCTGTCCCTGTCCTGTGGACACACACACACACGCATCACCCAGCTGTCCCTGTCCTGTGGACACACACACACACGCATCACCCAGCTCTCCCTGTCCTGTGGACACACACACACACACGCATCACCCAGCTGTCCCTGTCCTGTGGACACACACACACACACACACACATGCATCATCCAGCTGTCCCTGTCCTGTGGACACACACACGCATCACCCAGCTGTCCCTGTCCTGTGGACACACATACACACACACACAATCACCCAGCTGTCCCTGTCCTGTGGACACACACACACACACACACATGCATCATCCAGCTGTCCCTGTCCTGTGGACACACACACGCATCACCCAGCTGTCCCTGTCCTGTGGGCACACACACACACACACACAATCACCCAGCTCTCCCTGTCCTGTGGACACACATACACACACCCATCACCTAGCTGTCCCTGTCCTGTGGACACACACACACACACACACACAGCGGGGATTTAATTGTAAAAACCCGACTGACATTTCTCAAAGAACTTGAATATCTATTATCTCAGCTGGTCTCTACAGTAATTCTGTTAAACAAATACAGAGAAGTGTATTCTTCTCTACTGACAGATTAAGACCACTCAAAGTCCAAAGACATTATGTGACCTTCCTCCAGAGAAGTTCCCCTCTAGGCTCTGGGCTCTTCCTCTGACCTTGAGGGGGACACTTGCGGTCACACATCCCAGAGCCTCAGCGCCTCCTGGCCGCGGGCAGCCGCGGGGGATAACGGGGCTCACGCAGCTGAAGTTCAAGGGCAGAGCTTTCTGACTTCCGGGCGTGGCCAGGCTCGGGTCTGGGAAGACTCACCAGAGATCTGCATCCCGGCACCGACGTCATTGGGTCGTCCTCGTGTTCCGGTACCTTCTCTTCCTCGCGGTGGCAGGACGACCACTGTCCACGCCCAGATGGCCTCCTGCAACCCCGGCAGCCTCCAGGGAGCCGCTGCCTCTGCCGCAGGCCCGTCGTTTGTTTCGAGGGGAGCTTGTAACTGAGGGGTGCTTCCTTTCCCCTCCGTTGCTGAGAAGGGGCAGGTGTCTGTGCTCCCTGCTGGACCCCCGCAGACATCGCCCGCCGGTCGGTCAGGGCCTCTCTTCCCAGGGCCTCCAGAATCTGCTGGGCAGGAAGGAGGGGCCATTTCCAATCAGTGGGAGCTGGTGTGCGGGTTGAACTACCCTCCTGGAGGGGGAGAGGCACACTTCCCTGTCGTTATCTCTTAGCTTCCCCCTTTCTTTTTTTTTTGCTTGAAAATTCATCAATCACTTGAATTTTTTTTTCCAAAAGGCTCTCTGGCTGTCAAAGATAAGTATATTTTCCCCCAGTAAAACTTGAGTAGGCCGAGTAACAGCGGGGGCTGCATCTCTGAAGTGAGTCTGTTCTTTCTCCGTCTCCCCCGGGGCTCCCTCCTCTCCCCCGTGGACCAGGAGTTGAACCCTGCGCCTCAGTCACCGTGTCTCCGAAGCCATTCAGCCCAGCGCTCGCTTGTGAAGAGCGGGCTGCAGAGAGAGTGCCCACACACCCAGTGAGTCTGCTCAGATGGGGTCCCGCATATTGCCCGGGACGGCCTGTCTGGTATACTCGGACCCAGAACTTCAGCAGCTGACTCGGAAGCAGGCACGGAGCGGCCGTGCCCCATTAACAGACTGACTGCAGAAACGGCAGACGTATTAGGACGTCTGTGCCAGGAGGGGAGGGGAGGGGAGGGCAGGGGGGGAGGGGAGGGGAGGGCAGGGCCCTCCCTCTCCTTCCCCCTCCCTGCTCCCAGCCTCACAGGCTCCGTGGTCTTTTCGAGTCTTGTTTCCTATATGAGAAAATTTATGTTTTGTGTTTTTGGTTTTTTTAAAATTAATTTTTAAGAGCCAGCTTCCAAGAGGCAGATTGAGGTTATAACGTTGGCTTTTAGCTTCTGCTTTGTTTTTGGTTTCCTGGGCTTTTGTCTTCTTTTTCTGAGCCGAGTCAAGTGTTTCCAAATGTGTCCTCTGCGTGTTTGCCCTCATTGGGGGGGGGGGGCTGTTTAGGAATGGGCGGGGATCGCCCGCCACACACCCTGCTCCACAGGGGCAGCTCTGGGAAACCCTGGCAGACGCTGAGGAGATGCCCCTTTGCACAAGGGACTGTCGCCGAGAGTTTAAAGGGTGACTCATCACCAGGCTGGAGGAGCAGGCAGAAGCGGGCACGGTGCTGGCCAAGCTGGGCACGCGCCCTCTCGGGGAAGGGCTGCAGCTGGTTTGAAAGGAGGGACATCTGTCCTCGAAGTCCGAGAAGGCAGCCTGGATCCCAGAGGGCACGGTGCCGAGTGTCAGGAGAACTGACGTCTGCCCTGGGAAGTCTCACCTGGCAGGGCACACCTGGAGGGGGCTCACCTGGCGGGGCACACCTGGCGGGGGCACACCTGGAGGGGGCTCACCTGTGTGCCGCCGCCGCCCTGAACAGCCCACTTGGCCTCTCGGAGTCACGCTTTCCTTGTCTGTGAGTTGGAGATACTCCTCGTGGTCTCGTCCACTGTCTCAGTTCCGTGTGGTAGCCCTTGGAGACCATAGTTGTTTGAGAAATGCGGGGTGGCCCTGACAGTGTCCTCACAAAGGCCCCTGCTGACTGCAGGGCCTCTTGGCCCACAAGGCACGGCTTCTGCTGGATGCTTGCGTGCCAGAGCCGGCTGGGAGGGGCTCAGGGACCCCCCGGGGCACACACGCCTGCCTCCCCAGAGCAGTCTCCGGTGGGCACCTGGTCCTCGCCACCAACACCTCCTCCCAGGCCCACCACCCCGGGCAAACCTCACCTGGAGAGGGAAGTCAGCCCGATCGTCCAGGGCTAGTCCTTCTCCCACGGGCTCCCAGGGGGTCCCCCCAGGGCAGGAGTGGGGGAGCTCCAGCTGTGAATTACTCACAGATTATTAACAGCAGCAGTGTTGAGGCAGAAAGGTGGTGATTGTGGCTCCTGGGCACGGGCGTCCCTGGAGGGAGGACCAGGCAGCCCCACTGGCCGCCTCCTCCACTCTCCTCTCCGCCCCATACAGGGTCACGGGCAGGACACCCTGGGCCCCACCCCCAAGGAGTCCCTGGACCGGCGCCAGCCCTGTGGCCCCCGGGGGTCCTCCTTCTCTGCTGAGCCGGCGTCATCGCGGGAGAGAGCAGCCAGGCACCTCCGGAGCTCCCCACCGAGGGGTTAGGTGACCCTGGGCAAAGGCCTCCCCACCTACACCCGTGACATTCCAGGGGGGCAGGTATGCATGCGGAGGCTGTGAGGGTTACGTGAGGGCAGTCCTGAGCCCCGTGCCTGGGGCGCCATCAGTGCCCCCGAGCTGGCAGCTCACAAGGTTGCTGCAGGCTGGGGCCCTCTGGGCTGGCTCGCACTGTCCCCCGCCCAGTGGGATCAGCTTCAGCTGGAATTGTCCACCGGGTTTGCGGAGACAAGCTTTGCCATTATAGGGGAGGCACCTGGCTCATCTTCTCTCCTTTCCTCATTGGGGTGAAGGGTGAGGTCCTCGGAGGGACTTCTGAGCAGGTGGGAGCTTGTTGGTTGGTGAGAGGTGGGCTCCCGTCTCCTCCCTGACAACGCTGCCGTCCTCGGCTTCAACCCGTCTGAAAAGGGAGAGCCTTGGAATCGCCCAGCGCTCGGTGGCTCTGGGCCTCCCTCTGCCCTGGAACCATCAACAGAACTGAAGCCCTGGCCAGCCCAGCAGGTGGAGGAGGGGGGCTCTGAGCCGCGTGGGGCCGGCAGGACGGGGACAGCACTCACGGCTGCTTCACGAGACCACAGTGGGGCTGAGGAGCCAGCCCGTGTGCAGGGTTTACAGCAGCACGCACACGCACATGCACATGCACACGCGTGCTCACACACACGCTCACACCCACACCCACACACCCCTCCCTGCTGTCTCCACTTCATTTCCTTCCCCAGAGAGCCTGCCAGGTGGGAGGCGGCACCCGCATTTTCTGGGTGCAAGTCCCAGAGCCTTCAACAATTACTCACATGAACGGTCGGCTCGTGGACTCAGCATCCTTTGCACTCGGGGAGCCACTCTGAGGAGGAGGGGGCTCATCAACAGGGCTGCAGATGGGAGGAGCCCCCAGGCGGGCCTTCCAGACCGGCAGCCGTCCTGGGCACTATCCTCTCCCTCTTCTCACAGCCAGCAGGCTCGTCTCGAGCTCCGAGCGGGCAGTCTTCTCTGTGTCCAGGCCCAGGCCCCAGAGCAGTGGTGCCCGTGGCTCAGTTCCACACCTGCTCACCCTCACCCCCTTGGGCAGCACCCCTGCGGTGGCCCCTCTCTGGACAGTCCCTGGTCCTGTGGTCTCCTCACCTGGGGCACGACAGACCCGCACGGCTTCCCCAGGAGTAAGGAGACAGGTGTGAGAGCTAGCCTGCTCCTCTTCCCAAATGGGCAGTTTGTTCTTGTGGTCGCCATCTTGGGTTTGGCCTGGGAAATGACCAAAGAACTCACCGTGTGTCTCCATGAATCCCTTGTCGCCTTCCCCCTATCTGAACGTCGTCCCCTGGGGGTGTTCTAGTACTTTTCCATCAGAAACACGCAGTGCCTGGGGGGAGGGGCGGTCCCAGGTCCTGTGGAACCTGGTCCTGTAGCTAGAGCCCCGTTTCGAGTTCCACTGATAGGGCTGACCTGGGCTGGCTTCTCCCGTGAGCAGCGTGGAGCTTATATTCACTCCCTCCTGAGTGTTCGTCACCTTAATACGGCCCCTGGCACATAGTAAATGTTCAATAATAGTATTTATGTGACGGCTATTAGCTACGGGGACGGACCAACTCTTCCCAGCAATACACGCGTGTAGCACGGATGAGAGGTGGGGCCCGCCCAGCAATACACGCATGTAGCACGGATGAGAGGTGGGGCCCGCCCAGCAATACACGCGTGTAGCATGGATGAGAGGTGGGGCCCGCCCAGCAATACACGCGTGTAGCATGGATGAGAGGTGGGGCCCGCCCAGCAATACACGTGTGTAGCACAGATGAGAGGTGGGGCCCGGGCAGTGGAGGTCTGACACAGTCCTCTCCGGCCTCTGGAGCCCTCCCCCGAGAGGGCAGCCCACGTGTTTCGGGGCCCTGGGTGGGGTTTTGCACCCCCCCATCGCCCTGAGATCCTGACCGGCGAGCCCCGTATGGTGTTCCGGTTTCCAGTCGGGGTGCGCGTCTGGCCTGCTGACAGAGTGGACTTCTGCTTCGTGGTGGCAGGGGGAGAGTCATCAACCTGTCACCCGTCGCAGCCATGGGGAGGGCGGCCCTGCGGACAGTGGCAGCGGCCTTGCCCATCTCGCTGGGCCTCCGACGGCACAGTTAGGGCTTCAGGATGAGCGGATGGTTGTCCTTTCCCAGAAATGACGGACACGCACAGAAAATAGAGGGCGGCCTTGGAGCGCCAGCTTCAGCCCATGGGGCGAGCGGGGAGGCTCTGGGCACTGCGATGGATGGAGGCGTGAGCCCGTGTGAACCAGGGAAGGGGTGTCAGGCCATGCCCCGCCCCAGGCCGCAGGCCCCGCCCCCAGGGAGCCCACGTTTGTCTCCATGGCAGCCGGCTGGCTTCTGAGAGGCGGACGCTGCTTAGCTGGGCGCGTGTTCGCCACAGGACGGTGGTGCTGGTGACGGAGGCCTGAGGAAGCTGTGCGTGCCCTGTCCGGCCTCACTGAGGCAGAGCTCACTGGCCGGCACCTGTGACCCCTGGTCGAGGGCAGGGTGTCCCTGTTTCTGACTGTCTCCGAGCAAGCGGGAAGCAGCCCCCCCTGATGGACAGGAAGTGCGGGGAGGACACCCCAGCTCTTTGGCAGCGACCCCCGAGGCGTGCTCCACACTGACCCAATCCTCCCCTTTCTCTGCGGGGTCCCTCCTAACTGGACCCCTGGGGCGCTCGGGGCTGCTCCAGGGGACCCACTCTGACTCTGAGACTCCTGGGGGTGGCTTCAGGCTCACTTGTGCAGACCGGAACTCTTCGCCACCCTGCCCCCAACACGAGAGCTTCCGTCTAACGGGACCTGCCCGCCTGGTTTAATGGGCACGTCCCGTGTTCCATGCGTGTATGTCGCGTGTATGTCGCGTGTATGTAGCGCTTGTCTGTCCTCGCGGCCCCTTGCTGCTTCCTCTGCCAGCGTCTGCAGAGCAGAGAGCAGCGAAGGCCTGTGGTGAGCAGGGTCACAGCGCTCAGGGCGTGTAGGTTACAACACTAGCAAGTGGGGTATCACGCCCAGGATAACGCAGAATTTATTCTTAAACTTTTAATTAGAATATGTTTAGTATGTAATTATGGCAAAAATCGTGTTGGGGGTGGCATGGAACCAAAGCGCCAGGCTGGGTGGGGTGCGCGAGCCCCCAGTGCTTGTCGGGCTTGAGCCACAGGTGTCCCCAAGGAGATGGGAGACAGGAGGTGGGCCTTGTGTAGGGCAGGCCCTGGGGTCCAGCCTGGGTGACACATGCAGGCAGCTGTGGGGGGAGGCGGGACACAGCGCGTTGCCGTGGCAGCCAGACAATCCGGAACTCATTGGGGCTCAGCCCCAATACAGGGCATGACCTGAAAACCTCTACTCCAACCTTCTCTTCCACTGAAAGGCAGACGCTCAAAGGTAGTGAGGGAGGTATTAGAAGAGAAAATCTCAAGTCGTTCTAAAATAACAGCAGTTTGTACAAGACTGCTATCACCAGGTGCTAGTGAGAGGGCACAGCTGTGAACCCCGGGCACAGCTGGGGGGAGTGTGCCCGTACCCACGCTGGCACCTCTGCCTCAGACCCCGTCAGTCAGAATCTCTTAACTCCAAAGGCAAGCCCATTCTGTCCCAGCCATCACCCTTACCCGTGTGCCCACGTGTGCACCGAAAGCCACGTACAAAACATGCATGAGCAGCACCGTGGATAACAGCAACATCTACAAACCGTTCACGTGCCAATCACCCACCGCACACGTAGAGAAGCTGTTACGTGTTCACACTGTACAACGAAGAAGACAGACGGTCCACATGTGCACAGCACAGCCTGGCGGAGCCCCGCCAACAACACGTGGAGGGCCAGAAGCCAGGCACGGAGCATGCAGACCCCACGCCACGGCGGCCCAGGGCAGCCACGCTGACCGGGGCAGGTGAGAGCCGGCAAGAGAGGCCGTGCTCTGCCCCTCCGTCTGGGTGCTGGTCGTAACCGTGTGCCTCGGACATAAAAGTCCACCAGGGTGTACTCAGGACGTGTGCCCTTTCCTGTGTGCACACTGGATGTCAGCACAGGCCCTGGGCACTGTGTTTAGTGCCACAGTGTGGACTGCACACCGAACCGAGGGACGTGGAAGCAGACGGGGTGGCTGAGGCTGGACAGGGACGCCCAGCTGGGACCCTGCTGGAGTCCAGGCGAGAGGACGGGTGTGGGACGCCCAGCTGGGACCCTGCTGGGGTCCCGGCGAGAGGACGGGTGTGGGACGCCCAGCTGGGACCCTGCTGGGGTCCCGGCGAGAGGACGGGTGTGGGACGCCCAGCTGGGACCCTGCTGGGGTCCAGGCGAGAGGACGGGTGTGGGACGCCCAGCTGGGACCCTGCTGGGGTCCAGGCGAGAGGACGGGTGTGGGACGCCCAGCTGGGACCCTGCTGGGGTCCAGGCGAGAGGACGGGTGTGGGACGCCCAGCTGGGACCCTGCTGGAGTCCAGGCGAGAGGACGGGTGTGGGACGCCCAGCTGGGACCCTGCTGGGGTCCAGGCGAGAGGACGGGTGTGGGACGCCCAGCTGGGACCCTGCTGGAGTCCAGGCGAGAGGACGGGTGTGGGGAAGGAGCTGGGACCCTGCTGGAGTCCCGGCGAGAGGACGGGTGTGGGGAAGGAGCTGGCTCTGTGCCCGCTGTCAGCCGTGCTGCCAGGACTCCCTGCGACGCGTCCACGTGTCAGAGGCCACGTGCTGGGGTCGTGAGGAGCGTGCACTTGTCGGCCTGCCCCCACTGCTCCGCGGTGGCTCCGCTGTGGCAGGTCCCACAAATGTGCTGCTGCTGGAGACAGCCTGACGTCATCACACTGTCCCCGAGGAAGAGGAAGAGGCCGAAGACGTCATCACGCTGTCCCTGAGGAAGAGGAAGAGGCCGAAGACGTCATCGTTGCTTCTCTTCTCGGTCCTTTATGAAGCAGCTGTCGAGACTCATGTGTCCTGTGCTGCGCGGGACAAAGCGCGTGACCGAGCGCGTGACCGTGCCCGTAGGTTAACGAGATGATCAGCAGAGCAGGTGTGGCCCCGGTGAGGACAAAACCACAGAACCAGACGCGCTGGTGGGGACGGCTGAGGGGAGGGGGCACACTCACCGCCAGCAGGGTTCTAGTCTGGGGGGCAGAGACGGGGGGCAGCCCCCCGATGCCTTGAGAAACACCAGTGCGCCCTAGCCTTCCTCCTGAGGGGCGGCCACTCGTGGGTACAGACCAGAGCTTTGCTGTGCCCTGAGCGACCTTGAGCTAGTACCGGGTGTGGGAGGACGACCCTCAGGAGGACAGGCCCCTCTCCACTCGCTGCGTCCAGGCTGGGAGACAGCACATCACGTCGCCTGACCTCCCTGCCCGTCCTCGTCCCTACACTGCAGACACAGGAATACTTCGGCCAGGAGGAAGCAAGTGAACATCTGCAGAGGACTTCCGACAGGACCGTGTATGAGACCACACGCACTCATACTCTGTAAGCAGAGGCATGTGTCACTAATATTCTCACAGCAGAGCTTGGCATCCTGTGCGTCTGGTGGGGGTCCCGGCGGGAGAACCATGTAAGTGACAGTTCCCCGCACGGCTAGGTGCCCTCAGCTGCGTTGTGGACCTGGGTGGCTGTGCCCTGTGCTGGGGCCTCCCGGATGGCGCTGCCCCAGGCAAGCATGCCGTGAGGATGCGTGTGTGTGCGTGTGTGTGTGTGTGTGCGCGCGCACCAGGGCCTGGGCGAACCAGCACACAGGCGCTCCCTGACCCACCAGTCTGAGGAGGGAAACTGGCTTCTAAACGTCAGTTCTCCCCTCTGGCCCCAGGCAGGTGGTTCCGCAGGAGCCCGGGGAGGAGACAGCAGCGTCTGAGGATAGTTAGCCCCAAAGGTAGCGTCTTCTGCCGCAGGTAAGGACTCGTGAATAGCCAGTGGGTGCACGCAGGATGCACTTTGCAGAACTTGGTTATCTTGGCCCGGAAAGGGGGCTTTGCCCTTCACCCGGTGAGCAGCCCACCAGCCGCTCTCTGCCTGAGGTGATCAAGTCCCGATGCCCCCCGGTGGGCGGGCGGCACAGCGGGAAGGTGGAGTCTGAGGGACAGGCAGGTAGCTAAGGACCCCCAGGGGCTGGAGGAACTGCGGAGGGAGAACTGGGCGTGGAGCGGACAGAGCTGAGACAGGCTCACCATCTCTCCGTGTGGCCCTGGGAGAGGGGCCTCCCCTGACCTCCCCTGACAGACGTCTCCCTGAGCTGGCAGGAGGATTTAATGACACAGAAAGTTGTCACAAGCCACAGAATGCTACACCACAGCGTCCCCTGCAGGGGGAAGCCCACAGGTGTTTGGGGAACAGAGAATCCTCCGATGAGCGGCTAGAGAGAGCAGGACACAGGGCAGGTGGCTCCAGGGAGCGCTGGGTCCAGCCAGGGTCACTGAGACACCCTCAGAAAAGCTTGACCGTTAACCGCAATATAAGGAATTAATACCCACCAAGTTTTCATGGAAAGTTTTATTCGAATTTCTTTTATAATTTTATTTAGAAAATTAAATTTAATGGAGTGACATTGATCAATAAGAGCACACAGGTTTCAGGTGATCTACAGCATTTGAACTGTGGGTTGTGTTGTGTACCTGTCACCCAGTCAAATCATTCTCCGTCACCATGTGTGTGTCCTTCTTTACTTTCCTCCACACTCCCCCCTCCCCCCGGGAACCACTTCATTCTTATCTACGTCCAGGAGTCTCCGTTTTATATCCCACCTACGTGTGAAATCACACAGTTCTTAGCTGTCTCTGATTTACTTATTTCACTCAGTATAATGTTCTCAAGATCCATCCGTGCTGTTGTAAATGATCCGATGTCATCATTTCTTATGGCTGAGTAATATTCCATAGTATATATGTACCACTTCTTCTTTATCCAGTCATCTATTGAAGGGCTTTTTGGTTGTTTCCATGTCTTGGCCACTATGAACAATGCTGCAATGAACATGGGGCTGCACGTGCCTTTACATACCAGTGTTTTTGAGATTTGGGGGTATATACCCAGTAGAGGGATTGCTGGGTCATAAGGTAGTTCTAGTCTAAATTTTCTGAGGAACCACCATACTTTCTTCCATAGTACTTTACATTCCCACCAACAGTGGATGAGGGTTCCTTTCTCTCCACAGCCTCTCCAACGCTTGTTGGTAATAGCTAATCTAACAGGTATGAGGTGGTATCTCATTGTAGCTTTGATTTGCATTTCTCCAATAACTAATGAAGATGAGCATCTTTTCATATATCTGTTGTTTGTATTTCTTCTCGGGAGAAGTGTCTGTTCAGGTCCTCTCCCCCTTTTTTAATTGGATTGTTTGCTTGTTTATTGCTGAGCTTTGTGAGTTCTTTATCTATTTTGGATATTAATCGTGGCAGAATGACCGGGATGTTCCATATCACAGAAATACACCTGTAGCGCCTTCTAGGATGTGTAAGTGGAAGCTCACAGCTCCCATGTTTAGTTAGATCTTAACGGGAACAAAGCTCTTCATCCCAACCTCTCTGGCCTCATGGAAATCTGTTTACATTTTGGGGGAGAAAAATGAGAGTTTAAACTGTGAGTTAAGCGACGCTCTGGACAGCAGCAGGCACCCCCACTTCAGGATATTAAATGTTTTTCAATCATCCGCTCTGTTCATTATAGAAAAGTAAATTTGCTCAGCTGCTAAATACCGAACATTCCCTTAGAAAGCATGAAGGTGATCAAGAGACTTCCTTTCTTGTGGCATAATCGCTTCAAAGCTTTATAAACAAAGAGCGGGGATTTTCCAGGGGAGCTGGGGGAGGGGGGAGGCACAGGCTTCGACACCTGGCAGATGTACAGGCTGCAGCAAGTGACGCTCACCTCCCAGGCTGGGCGGACACTCCTCTCGGCCGGCCTCTTGCGCGTGGCCCGTTCTCCTACCTGACGAGGAGCCTGCTGTGATTCCAGTTCAGATTTCTGTTGGGAGGGTCAAGTCTGACATCTGTGCCCATGTGGATGGTAGTCAGAGCCAAGAGCCAGAAGCCAAAAAGAGTTCTAGACTGGACGCCAGGAGGTCTGGCATCGCTCTTGTCTGCCACGGTCTTGCTGTGTGACTTTGGGTAAGTTGCCTCCCCTCTCTGTGCATCGGTGTTCTCACTGTTAGAAGTTGAGCCGAATGTTTTTTTTTTCTAGTTTCATTCCATAAATGCATGCTTCTCTTCGTCAAGGACAGTCATTAAGACGTGGCACCTGGTTCTCCTGGGCTCCCTCTTCATGGCCTGTTCTCTTTCTTTCCGTGGCACCAGCTGAGGGTGCTGCCTATCCTGGGGCAGGCCCTGCTCTGACCGGTTTACCTGCCTGGCCGCATGTGATCTACACCACTGTCCTGCGAGGCAGTACTCTAAGTGCCCCCCTGGTCGAGGTGGGGAAACCAAGGCACAGGGAGGTGAAGTCCCTTCCCTGAGGTCACACAGCAAGTCCGTGAAGAACAGTCACGCCCAGAACACATGGCACCAGACCGAACCCCCGCGCCCTCTCCCTTCTAACGGCCCGCACCTGGGCACACACCAGCCTTTTATCTTCCTTCTCCTTCTGGAACCCTGGTCTCTCCAGGCCTCTGTCTTTAGAGCAGGGGTCGGAACCTATGGCTCGCAAGCCAGATGTGGCTCTTTTGATGGCTGCATCTGGCTCGCAGACAAATCTTTAATAAATGTTAAAAATAGAAAACATTCTCACGTATTACAATCCATTCATTTCCTACCGCTCATGTTCATGGTTGCGGGTGGCTGGAGCCAATCACAGCTGTCCTCCGGGACAAGACCACATTTTTATTGGATAATGCGTAACATGCACTGGTCGTTGTATGGCTCTCACGGAATTACATTTTAAAATATGTGGTGTTCATGGCTCTCTCAGCCAAAAAGCTTCCCGACCCCTGCTGTAGAGAAATGTCATGGTTTTAAAGAATCCGAGTGAGTCTTCACTGGGTGCTTTGTGCCTGTGCGTGCCCTGACGTTGGTACCACAGGACAGCAGGAACTGGCATAGATGCTCAGGAAACTTACAGTCTAATGCCAAGTCTGTCCTATATGATCTTAATTAGGTCCTTGCCTGGGGGTCAGCGGACACAGACACCAGTGCCAGAGAGGTTTAACCTGCTGTCCTAAACACCCTCTCTTCTTGGCGACCCTGAGTGTTTCCGGAGCTCAGAGAATCCTCGCTTAGCCAGTGACCACTGGGCGTTGGATCTGTGGAGCCCAAGAGTGGGACGAAGAGGACGCGGTGGCATCCTAGACAAACCCTGCGAAGGCCCCAGGCAGCTGCACATGGACATCACGCTCTTGGCAGGAAGTTCTCTCCCGGTTCTAGTGCCAGTGAGCAGAAATGGCTCACTTGTCCCCCAATGGCCCATCTGGTGGCAAAACGGCCTCACGCTCCCAGTTAGCAGCCAGGAGAGCACAGTCGGGGGTTGCTTTTAAAAACGAACCGTGTAGCGATAGAGTTCTGGGAAGAGCCCGCTGTCCCTCGTTCTCTGTGTCCCCGCTGCTCCGCGAGTCTCAGAGAGAAGACAGCCGTGTGATGAGCAAAGGGGGGCCCCGGCGTGGGCAGCTGCCGCCGTCCTTGCTGGGTTAGCTGGCCTCCCTCCCCTGACCACGAGAACACAGACCCTCCACAGCCAGGAGCCGTGCCTCCTCTGCCTCCCCCGGCTCCCGGCTGAGAGCCCGGCTAGGGAGCTGCAGACATGCAGGTGAGACCCCCCCCCCCCCCGGCTAGCCGGACAGCTGACGGGCTCCCCAGGGAGGAACAACGCTCCGCTCCGTCTCTAACCGCAGGCCGGAGAGTCCGCTGGCCAAGGGGGACACACCGTGGGGAACAGACAGGGCTCTGCCCACAGGAACCAAGCCACTCCGCAGGGGAGACACGACTGAACTAGCCGTCGCAGTGACGACCCCAAACTTATAAACCACGGTTTGCATCGGGAGGTAAGAGCCAGGCGTTGACGGGCGGGTGCCGTGGGGCCCTGGTCCCTGGACAGGAGGGGCGTGAGTGTGCGTGCAGTCACCTGTGGACACGTCCCCGAACAAGCCGGGAGAGGCGGCCCGAGCCCAAATGCTGGCTGGCCACCTACTTTCTGCGTGGTCCTGGGAGATGTCCCTTATCAATATGCTTGACCAAATTAAAGGCCTGTCAAAGTGAGATCAGAAAGGAAGAGCTGTCCAGGAACCCCGATTCAGTCAGAAGCCAGACCGTGTTCCAACGAGGAGACGAGGCAAGGGTGTCTGTGAGACGAGAAGGACCAGCTCCGTCCCAGCAGGGAGGCGTGTCTGGCGGTGCCGATAACAGGACACAGTGATGCTGATTCCCGTGCTTTTAATTTTCAGTCCCGTGGCCGGCAGTCCAGTCGTCGTGAATGCTGCTTTCCTGTTATCGCTGCAGAAGGAGATTTTTTCCTTTGGGACCCAGGTCTCTCAGGCCCCGTGCGGGGCCACAGTGCCCAGTGTCCCTGCCCAGAGGTTTGCAGCTCGGACTCCAACTTCAAGTGTCTCCGTTTATTATCCTCTCTGGCGTCCAGACAGGGGGCTGCAGTGATAGCAGTTCCCACTCCTCTGCCTGTTAGGACCGTAAGGACAGTAATGTGCTGTGCTCTGAAAGGGGGCCTGGCTGCAGCAGATCCGCTGACGGTGGGACCCACGTGCGCAGGGACCCGAGGACCAGGCAGCGACCAGCAAAGCTGCGCTGAGGCGGGGGTGGGGTGGGGGGTTCCGGGCTCAGAGAATGACGCCCCCAGGAGCACGTCCAGGCGCCCAGGGCAGCCCCGGAGAGAGTCCTGTGACGGGCGGGTCTCAGAGGACAGGACGCTGCGCCCCTGCAGTGGCAGAGGGCCCTGGAGACAGAGGAGCTGCAGGACCAGTGATGGCCTAGGAGGACGCAGCTGACGGGTGTGAGGACGGGGAGGGGGAGGTGAAAAGGAAGCCGCTCTCTGGTGGCAGGCTTAGCATCCGGCTGACCGGGGCCCCTGCTGGTCCCTGCGGGTGCACAAGGTTGTTCTTCAGCCCCGAACCTCTGAATGTCCCTCAGCAGGGAAGCAGCTGCTGGTCCGTCCACAGTGGGCAGCATCCCCTGTCCTGGGCACAGCAGGCATGTCCCGTGGGCAGCCCTCTGCCAAGCCCCAGAGGGAGGGTCCCCCTCTTGTTTGCCTCCTGAGCCCGACCTTCCTAGCCCATGGGGTTCTGCCTGAAGGGGGCGCTGTCCTCTTACGGGAGGTCAGGAGGTCGGGAACCCAGCCGAGAGCAGTCGTCCCCTCCCGTCCTGTAGGACCCTCCTCTGGGGTGGGGGAGGGTCTTGAAGCCCTTGGACTCAATTCCACTAACTTACTGACTACACACCGCCAGCAAATGTTATGAATGGGGTGGGGTGGAACCCCAGAACACGTGACTTTTAATATATTCACGGCACCATCCGTCCCTGTCATGACGGTATTTTAATCTCGGTTCCGTTACATTCATCCTCACAACGTCAAGTGGAGCCCGCCAAACAGAAAGGTATTTAAATTAGATCAGCCTGACCCGGAACGCGCACTTACCATAAAGCTGTCGCGAACCTGGCGATTCAATTTCTGAGGCTCAACGTGTTGGCTGATTAAAAGTGTGGGGAAGGGCTCCTTGCGAGACCCCAGCCTCTGTGACATGACCGTCACCTGAAGAAATGCATTTGTTTCATAGGGGAAGGGTGCACCTGTCTCTGTCCCCTGACCTTGTCTGGAAAGGGTCACAGAGGAACTCGCAAGCCCGGAGAGTCCAAGTTCATGCTGTGCGCGGGCGCGCCTCAGGGTTCAGCTCACCAGCGAGCGTCCCTCCAGCTCCCAGCAAACGTCAGGAGGTAAATAAGGGACCCTGGGGCCCTGGCAGAGCTGCAGACCCACCGTGAATGCCACGGGACAGGCTCGGCGGGCGCTGGGCAGGCCGCCACCGCTCAGGGTCACCAGTAGGGGACCCTCTGCGCCTGCCTTCACCTCGGACGCTGGGAGACGGGCTCCGTCCAGGACTCGGCACCTTCGTGGCCTCATTGTCCATGGAGATCACGTCACAGCCAACGCTGAGATTAATGGGGAAGATATTTATAGGGAACACTTCATTAAGAACAGCTCATCTTGTCCCAGGACCACGGAGACGAGACAGTGACCATAATAAACAGTGGACAGGGGGAGGCGCTGAGCTATTTACCCCCAACTTCGCATGTTGGTGACGCTATTGCATTGGGTCATTTTTACGACTCAGGCTTGAAATACCCCCGGCCCTCAGGCGCAGCCACTGGAGATCAAACTTCTTCCTGCTAACCAAGCCGGAGGTGGCAACCCCCCTGAACCCCGAGTCCCTCCCCGGCGGTCCTGCTCTGCGAGGGGCGGATGGGGGGGAGGGGAGTGGGGGGTGTCCACCGGGCCTGGGACCCCGTCTCCGTCTCTGCGTCCCCTCTGCTACAAGCAGGCAGGTCTCCGCCCAGCCCGACGAAGAACACTCACACGGGCACAAATCTCAGCCCGTGGTGCGCTGTCCTGCACGAGGCACGGTGACCGGGGGCGTGTTACAGTCGGCAGCGTGCGAGGGCGCCCCCTGAGGTCTCCCCCACACAGAGCTTCCGGGACTGTTGGATTCTCTTTAAGCAGCACTGAACGCAACACAGTCGTCCTCCCTGGAGGGGGTGCAGGGGACTGGACCTGCAGTGGGGACCTTGTGGTGGGGGGAGCGCTGGGGTGAGCACAGGCCGCGGGGGCCGCAGTGGGGGGGCCACCACCGAGACGACATCATGGAGCCTCGGGCGTCGACAGGATGGCAGCCACGGGGAGACCTGTTTGGCTTCTCTGGAGCAGGTAGTGGGCACCCCCCAGGCCTCAGGGGCCTCATCTTCTGCTCCAACGCCACCGCTCCTGTGTCATGTGTCCCCAGGAACACGCCCAGGTTTGGTTCACATACCAGCGCCAAGCAGTTGGGGAAGCCTGTGGCCAGGCGGGAACGGACACCAGGTCACTGCATCGTGCCAGCAGGAAGAGCATTGTGCCTTCAGAACCACTCAGAAACTGACGCCCAGTGGGGCCGAGCATCTGACCCGCTCAGCAAAGCTGGCCAGTGTCCCCAGCTCCACTCCCCAGTAGGTGTGCTGGCCTTGAGCGGGACCCCAGGGGTGTGAGAACTAAGCTTCACCTGACACCACGCCAGCAGCTCCCAGGTGACCCTGCAGCACGGTCCCAGCCACCAGTGCGTGTCACCCATACGCCCCAGGCCCAGGTACGGGTCTCTCTTTCCCTTTCATTTCTTCGGGCCCTTGTTTCTGAGGCCCTGACACTGTTAATGTGGAAATTACCGCAAGATGTGCAGAGAGACTGGGGGAGCCCCCGACGAAACGGGCAGGTAAGACCCTGGAACGCGTGACTGTGACAGTCGCTGCAGCCGGGTCACAACCAGAGGCTCTGACAAAGGTGCAAGGACCATGGGATTGAACCGTTTAAACATCCTGCTCCCTGACACGGCGCCCAGCTGTCCCGACCACCACCACGCGTCCACCCCTACCAATGACCCGGGGAGGGCAGCCCTAGAGGAGCGTGGCCCCCTCGTGCCCAGGGACCCTCGTCTTCCTCCCGGCACCGTGACCCGGTTCCATCCGCAGATAAGGTCAGCCGAGGCGGCTTCGTCTGGGTCCCCGAGCTGCACCGGGCGGACAGCAAAGCGAGTCACCAGCTGGTGCCCCCTGAGCACCTCAGCACAGGACAAGCACCCGTCAGGGTGTCTACAGGCAGCACCTCACGTAAGTGCCACGTCGTCACAGACGAGGGGACGGAGACCAGGAGACGGCCACAGGCTCCCCGAAGCCAGGACGCGCAGGAGCGGTGAGGCCGGGATTCAGGAGTGTGCCCCCCCCCCAGGTCATGGTCACTAATGTGAAAACTGTGTGTGTGAAGCACAGAGCGTCACTATTCGTGTTCACAACCCCTAGTGAGCTGGCCATGTCCTAGGACACTTACGGGGACCGGGTGCTGTGCGTGTGCTGCTGCCGCGTGGCTTCACCCGGGCTCTGCTCTGACCCCGTCTGCCCCTCGTCTGTGACCGCAGACCTCCACAGTGAGGCCGGGGCCAGGCCCACAGAGGCCAGGGGCGTCCGCAGGAAGCCCTGGAGCTCTGGCCAACACACAAAAAGTCTGACACTGCGCAGCGAGCAGCGGCACTGAGACGCGCCTCCAGCACCGGCCGGGGCCTTCCGTGTGCTCCCCGGTGACTGTGACCACGCTCCCTCCCCTTCCTGAGCGCTGTTTCCTACGGACAAGCGAGGCTGCTCGAATCGGGCCTGGCTGTAACACTGCCGTGTCCTGAACGTCCCCCAATGTCAGCGGCCCGCAATAACGACCAGCCGTGGGGGGGCTGGCTCAGCCCAGGGAGAGGATTGGGGCCGGGCCTCCTCTTTTCACGGCTAAGTGCGGGAGTCAGAGGGGTCAAGCCGCAAGCCCGGGAAAACAAGCACGAGCAAACAAAGCAGAGTCCAGCAAAGCCTGTGGTCCCTGCAGCCCCCCTCCAGGCTGCTGGCAGAGCACCCCCTGGCGCCTCTCCAACACACAGCAATTCCCCCCCAGGAGAATGGGCCTCCTCACCGAGCCCACCCGGAGCCCCCTGCCGGCCACACCCACCCCAGAGGGAGACTCCGAGTCCCTGGTGAGGGTCCCCGAGTCTCCATCTACAGCAGAGGACAGCCTGTCCATCTCAGCCCCGAGAGATGGCCGATGCCCCCGTCTGTCAGTAAGACCGCCCTCGGGAGATGGCTGACCCGTGCATGGTGGGTGGCCACGAGTCCCGAGAGAGGCAAAGGCAAACACCGGGTGTCTGGCTGGCCGAGGGCCACTGGGGACGGAACCAGGAATGCCTGGAACGGCAGTTCGAGATGGGGGTGTCCCATCAGAAAATACTGATGCTTTTCCCTTTCGCATTCTAAACACACTCAGCAGTAACTGCGTGGAGGGGGAGGCAGAGAAAACTCCACCGGTGTATTTAACGCTCAGCGCGTGAGCCAAGCCCGGCACGGTGTTCTGTGCCTGGTAACTACGGCGGGGAGGGGGGCGGAGGGGACTGTGGGCAACTGTGACCGGTCATGCCAGCGGGTCAGGGGGGCGGGGTGGAGGGGACTGTGGGCAACTGTGACCAGTCATGCCAGCGGGTCAGAGGGGTGGGGTGGAGGGGACTGTGGGCAACTGTGACCGGTCATGCCAGCGGGTCAGGGGGGTGGGGTGGAGAGGACTGTGGGCAACTGTGACAGGTCATGCCAGCGGGTCAGAGGGTCGGGGTGGAGGGGACTGTGGGCAACTGTGACGGGTCATGCCAGCGGGCCAGGGGCTTCCCTCGCGGGGTGTGAAAATCCCAGGAGAAAAGGGCTCAGCTTGGTGTCTGGGTAGAAGCTCAGTGCACGTGAACTGATCACATCGTGGTGCCCTCTCCTCAACGGCAGAGAGGGGAAAGATGCCGGCCCCCGGCCCACGCGTGAGCGTCCCCGGCTCTGCAGGGCGGGCTAGGGGGCCGAGGCTGAGCGCAAGGGGCCAGCCAGCGCCTGACGTCCTGGGACAGCCCTTTGACGGTTTGTGGCAGGCTCGTCCTCTGACGCTGTTTTTTAGAAGTTTCCAGGAGAAATTTTTAAGCAACCATCAAAATGTTAAAATATATATATGCATGAAGATGTTCACCGATGCACTTTTTAAATTAAATGCACTTGGGGTTACGTTGGTTGATGAGATTGTATACATTTCAGGTCTGCCTCTTCCAGACACGGCAGCTGTTTCCTCTGAGCTCACCGCCCAGGGCCTAGTCCTCTCCTGTCACCTCGGTCACCCTCTTCGTCCTCTGCCCTTCCTCCTCCGGTCACCACCTCCCTCTCTGCCGTTTGTGTCTATGAGTTTGTTTGCTTGCTTGCTTGTTGCTGTTTCTCTCCTGCCCCACAGGAGTGAGATCACGGTTCTCATCCTTCCCTGTCGTACGTACCGGAAAACCTTTGCGCACGCGCGTGTGTGCACACACCCCACACACACCCATGCTCACTGTGGGACTGATCACGGCGGCCACGGCCTGGAGGCAACCTAAGCGCCTTGGACAGACAGATGGACGAAGAAGGACGTGGCACATACAGTCAGTGGAATACCACTAAGCCACAGAAAATGACAAAACATTGCCATTTGCAACAATATGGGTAGATCTTGAGTATTGTAATAGCAAAATTAAGAACAGCAATAGTGTCTACCCATAAAATAGTGATAGATGGTCTTCTTTCTAAGGCTTCTTTTCTAGGGAGATGGGAAAACGCACCTCACACCGAGTTAAATAAATAAGGCAGACTCTAGACACGGACACGACGCTCCCAACTCTGTAAAACACGGGATTTCTGTCGTTGAGAGAGGGCTGGCTGAACGTTTTTAAAAAATGCTCACCCTGGCTAGATGCAGACGATGCTGTCGGAGTGCTTGCTGTTTGCTCACCCTTTCTCTGTGTTTTGCAAATGCCCCACGGGGGGGGGGGGGGGCAGGAATTAGGCCAAATGTTTCTAAGCTGCTGGGCTGACCCCTGGGCCGCGCGACCCCGGAGGCACCCCACCAAACCCTCAGCGCCCCAGGAGCTCAGTGGTGCCGCGGCTCCCTGCCACTTCCATCTGACTGACTGTCCTCTCGTCGCACACAACCGGCCAGAGCGGCGTCCACGTCCACTGCTGCATCAACAGCTGTCGGGAGGCCCGACACACTGGAGGTCTTAGGAAAGAGGAGGGGGTCCGTGCCATGTGAGTACTGGCTAGACCTTGAAGAAATGCACCTGGACGCAGGTCGGCAGACCTTGGTGTCACGCTCTTTAGGAAACGGAGTGGAGACATCTGCAGAGAGCAAACTGGGGTCCCCTCGTCTCCCCGCTTTGGGTGGCTGTTTGTTCTGTAGAGTGATTCCTGTGGAGGGTGACTCCTATGGGGGGTGACTGCTGTGGGGGGTGACTCCTGTGGAGGGTGACTCCTGTGGGGGGGTGACTCCTGTGGGGGGGTGACTCCTATGGGGGGTGACTCCTGTGGGGGGTGACTCCTGTGGGGGGCGATTCCTGTGGGAGGTGACTCCTGTAGGGCTGGCCTGCCTTTTGAAGCCTGTGTGTGGACCATAACAGCAGAGGGACAGCTGGGCACGGAACAGCCCTTAACACCCAGCTTGGGGCTGGGGGAGTGGCCACTGGTCAGGACTCCGGGCTCAGACCGCCTGGGGCTCCCCCTAGTGGGGAGGCACCTGTCCCTTAGATTCTGGACACCACTGTGCAGTTAGAGTTAGACCCCTTGCCCTGAGGACGCCCCTGACCTCTCAGCACAGCCCTGCAACCCACATCGGGCAGGTGCCTTCTGGGCCATGTCCCCTCGCCTGTCCCCCCTGCTGGCTTCCTTGTCCAGACTGGGCCACCTGCCCCAGGGCCACCCCGTCGGCGCCCACAGGGCCGTTTCTCCCTACAACTCCCACCAAGCCGAACTCCACACAAGTCCTGCTCCTGGACAGAGGCCTCCCGCCAGGTTTTTAGCCTGGGGCACATTTTTTACTTCCAAGTGATAAACCCTGAAGAATTGGTTTCATAACGGAAGGGCTGACAAAGTCCCCGCCACCAAGACGCAAAGTCACCACAGAGCCTTATCCTGCCAAAGACATTGACCATTGTTTCCTCAAGCCGCCCGCTTCATTCCTGTCACAGATAGTCCTGCTTACACACGTCAGCCTGGGCGTGCAGCCTTGGTTGCACACCCTCCAGATTTGTCCTGGTGGCTCTGTGCCAGGGACTTGGGGACTCAGAGACAGAGTCCCGGAGTCCAGCACTGAGCCCCTCGGTGGGCACAGCTGCAGCCACCGAACCAGGCGAAGTCCGAGGACTTCCCAGCATCATCCCCCGCCCCCGCAGGGCGAGCCCGCAGACGGGACCCCCGGGGCAGCTCCTCGAACTCTTGTGCCCACCTGCTGCCCGCTGTCACTCAGCGGCTGGTGCGGGTAAGGCTGCAGCCACACCAGGACTGGCTACCCGGGCCGCCCGGAGCCATCTGTGAAGACGTGCTGTTTAAAGTGCACGAGCTCAGGACGGGGTGAGTGTGGAGGGGAGTCAAGGACACATACATGGTCATGGAAAATGATCTGACGTTGGGTGATGGGCACACAGCACAGTCCACAGTTCAAGTGCTATAGAATGTTCACCTGAAACCTATGTACTCTTATGGATCAATGTCACCCCATTAGATTTAATTTTCTAAATAAAATTTAAAAATAGAATAAAATGTATGAACTTGAATCCTTCCCAAGGCTTCTCTGCCACAGTTCAGCACAGATGGCCACTGGGACCCTCCGTTCATGTGCCTGTGAGAACCACCCACTGCCTCTGTCCTGTGGACCCCTGATCTCCCTGCACACACAGATGGGTCCTTCTGGGCCTAAGGATCCGGCCCTGAGAGCCTGCGAGCTCCGGGTGCCGCGGGGTCCCCCTGTCTGCGCAGCCTTGGACAGCTCCCCTCTGCACCCTCAGCCCTGCACAGGTCCCGACTCCTCCGCCTGGGGACACCGTGCCCTCTGAACCCTGCCCTTGGTGGCTTCCCTTCCCCACTTTGTGCCACGAGAAGATTCCATCAAGAGCCAGGCTGGGCCCTGTGGGCAGACACAGGAAGCCCACGCCGCCTGATTGCCCGACCAGATGCCCAACACCCAGGAGCGGGACCGGCCACCCCACCTGAGTTCATCTCGGGCAACAGTACGAGGACCTACTGTATAAATCCGTCTCCGTGGAATGAAGCTGGAAACCAGGGGTCCCCAAACTTTGTACACAGGGGGCCAGTTCACTGTCCCTCAGACCGTTGGAGGGCTGAACTATAAAAAAAACTATGAACAAACCCCTATGCACACTGCACATATCTTATTTTAAAGTAAAAAAACAAAACGGGAACAAATACAATATTTAAAATAAAGAACAAGTAAATTTAAATCAACAAACTGACCAGTATTTCAATGGGAACTATGGGCCTGCTTTTGGCTAATGAGATGGTCAATGTGCTCCTCTCACTGACCACCAATGAAAGAGGTGCCCCTTCCGGAAGTGCGGTGGGGCCGGATAAATGGCCCGAGGGGGCCGCATGCGGCCCGCGGGCCGTAGTTTGGGGACCCCTGCTGGAAACGCTCACTTGGAGTGTAACTGGCGTGTGAGCAGAGCTGCTTGCCCCATGGAGGTGGGGCGTGGTCCTCAGGTGACCGAGACCAGCCAGCATTCTTATATGTGCATACGTGCACATGCACACCTGCACGTATACACACACACTCACAGCACAGGGCACACGACTCAGGTATCACCTTGGAGACAGCCTCAGGTCCACCCTGTCCATCGTGTCCCCCCCACCGGCTTCCTGCGGTCGCAGACACCTGCTGAGCATGACGCAGGGGCGGCCATCAGGGAGGGAGGCTCATGCTGGCCGAGGGGCTGCCCATGGGAACAGGAAAACAAAACCCGAGTCTTAAAAGTAGAGCTGTCCACTGACGGACTCTCTCCTGCGGCTGTGACCAGACACCAGCCACTGGGAGACAGCTGATCAGACGTAGGGCCAGCAAGGTCACGTGGTCCTCGGCAAACAAGCAGGCGGAGGCCCCCAGCGCGCGCCCCTCGCCCACTCGCTCTCGTCACACGGGGCGGTGCCGGGCCCTGATGTCCGCGGCTTGCACAGACAACGCTCGTTCATTCAGACACAGATGAGATCAGTTCGCATCTGACTCACGGGTCAATAGGATTTGGGGAAGCTGCAGAATTGCAGAGATTATGTTATTTTAAAGATCACAGAGTTCAACACAACTGAATCCGAGAGGTGGGAATTATTCCGCTGTCACGCGGACGTCCCCCTGCCCGGCACCGTGCCAAGGCGCCTGCCTGCTCTGAGATCCGCTGGCCTTTTCATCTCCGGCTGTCCCCTTCGCAGACACCGCAGGGCTGTCCAGAGAACCGTGGGGGCTGGAGCCGCGTGTCCTCCGTCCCGGCACCTGGCACACATGGGAGTCCTAACATCCCAAACGGGGAGCCCGTGGGGAGCGGTCCCTTCCCACCTGCCGCCCCCGCTTCCCCTCCCCCACTGCTCTGAGCAGAGCCTGTCCCCCCAGCAGACAGCACTGCCTCCTTCAGACCGGGGGTGCTGCCCCAACGGAGATCCCCTCCTAGCGAGGCCCCTCCCAACACCCCGCGCGGACCCCGCCTCCCTGTTCTGCGCTGGGTCGTGCCTTCCTCGGGGGCCGGGTCCCCATCCACACTTGCAGAGCTGGGCTAATGGGGCCCTTGGGCCAGAGCTCGGGCACAGATGGGGGGTGCCGGGCCCCACGCCCAACTGCGCACCGGAGAGCGATTTTCATTCACACTGACGTCACTTCTAGGGGGAGTGGCCAGGAAGTGGCTACTGGGAAGCAAAATGAGTGACATTTCAGAGCAATTAATCGTGTCCCCAGGGACAAGACGAAGACCCCAGGGGGATGACAAGGGCCGAAGTCCCTTCTGTCACCGTCCCCTCCTCTGCATGGGCCACGGGCTGGGACCCTCCGGGCTACTTCTCAACTGGCCGCGTCCTGCTGGTCTAGTAAGGCGAGCGTCCGTCATTACATCTTCCTTTCCGGACTTAATTTCATCAGTGACACTTTTCTTTCCCTGTCAGGACACTCTCGGTGCATTTATCGGGAAGGGAAATGCACGTTGGCCCTGCCCCCACGGCTCCCGCACTGAAACTGTCCTTGTCACCACCTAGGAGCTGGTCACTAGAGTGTCTTGCCCAGGCCGACGGGATCCGGGCGTAGCCAGTATGAAAGCCAGACTCTCAGGAGCTCTCTCCACGGCCACCGGGGCTTCTGGTTCCCTAACACTGAGCAGGACGCCCAGTCTGTGAACCCCGTTGCCTATGGAAACAGAGCAAATGCCACTGGGAACCCCAGGTCTGCCCAAGAGTCACAGCGCTCAGAACCCAGCCCTGAGGGGTCCCTCCGGCCACCCCCCTGCTTACATAGCCCGCTGCAACCCCCGGCCTGCACGTCCCTGTTCCCCGGCCCCAGCCCGGGGTCCTGCGTCCTCCCCTCACAGCCCGGGGTCCTGCGTCCTCCCCTCACGGCCCGGGGTCCTGCGTCCTCCCCTCACGGCCCGGGGTCCTGCGTCCTCCCCTCACGGCCCGGGGTCCCGCGTCCTCCCCTCACGGCCCGGGGTCCTGCGTCCTCCCCTCACGGCCCGGGGTCCTGCGTCCTCCCCTCACGGCCCGGGGTCCTGCGTCCTCCCCTCACGGCCCGGGGTCCTGCGTCCTCTCCTCACGGCCCGGGGTCCTGCGTCCTCTCCTCACAGACCGGGGTCCCTCGGGCCGGGGTGGTTCTATATACCTGGGCAGCAATGCCACCTGCCCAAAAGTGTGATGCCCACAGCCGCCTGGGAGCCGTTTGCTGGGTGAGTGAGTGAACTAACGAGAGAGAAATTGGGTAAGTCCGAGAGCAACGCCCAGAAAAAACCAAGGAAGGGTCCGGAAGACTCCCGCAGCCCCCGCCCGCTTCAGACCCAGACGGCAGCGGGGGCAGGAAGGGGAGGTCAGAGGTAAGTCTGACAAGGGGAGAGAAGGTCTTGGCGACAGGCACCCTCCCGCCAGAGCTTGTCTGCCCGTGACTCATGCTGCTGGGCATCAGGTCTCCTGAGGGCTTGGTCTCACTCTGAAAAACAGCAGAAGTGTCTGTGGTCTCTCAGGGCTGTGCCCAGTGTGGGGAGGCAGCGACAGGGGACAGCAGAGAGCCGAGTCCCTACCCCCAGCAGGCATCCCACTTACCAGGGAAACCAGCACATACACACCGCACCAACCCCGCACTCCATCCGGGCACAGACTCAGAGCACCAACCCCGCGCTCCATCCGGGCACACACGCACCGCACCAACCCCGCGCCTCGTCCGGGCACAGACGCACCGCGCCAACCCCGCGCTCCGTCCCGGCACACACGCACCGCACCAACCCCACGCTCTGTCCGTCCGGGCACACACGCACCGCGCCAACCCTGCGCTCCATCCGGGCACACACGCACCGCACCAACCCCGCGCTCCGTCCCGGCACACACGCAGAGCACCAACCCCGCGCTCCGTCCCGGCACACACGCACCGCACCAACCCCGCGCTCCGTCCCGGCACACACGCAGAGCGCCAACCCCGCGCTCCGTCCCGGCACACACGCACCGCGCCAACCCCGCGCTCCGTCCCGGCACACACGCACCGCGCCAACCCCGCGCTCCGTCCCGGCACACACGCACCGCGCCAACCCCGCGCTCCGTCCCGGCACAGACGCACCGCACCAACCGCGCGCTCCGTCCCGGCACAGACGCACCGCACCAACCCCGCGCTCCGTCCCGGCACAGACCAGAGCACCAACCCCGCGCTCCGTCCCGGCACACACGCACCGCACCAACCCCGCGCTCCGTCCCGGCACACACGCACCGCACCAACCCCGCGCTCCGTCCCGGCACACACGCACCGCACCAACCCCGCGCTCCGTCCCGGCACAGACGCACCGCGCCAACCCCGCGCTCCGTCCCGGCACACACACAGAGCACCAACCCCGCGCTCCGTCCCGGCACACACGCACCGCGCCAACCCCGCGCTCCGTCCCGGCACAGACGCACCGCACCAACCCCGCGCTCCGTCCCGGCACAGACCAGAGCACCAACCCCGCGCTCCGTCCCGGCACAGACGCACCGCACCAACCCCGCGCTCCGTCCCGGCACACACGCACCGCACCAACCCCGCGCTCCGTCCCGGCACACACGCAGAGCGCCAACCCCGCGCTCCGTCCCGGCACAGACGCACCGCACCAACCGCGCGCTCCGTCCCGGCACAGACGCACCACACCAACCCCGCGCTCCGTCCCGGCACAGACGCACCGCACCAACCCCGCGCTCCGTCCCGGCACACACGCAGAGCACCAACCCCGCGCTCCGTCCCGGCACAGACGCACCGCGCCAACCCCGCGCTCCGTCCCGGCACACACGCACCGCGCCAACCCCGCGCTCCGTCCCGGCACACACGCACCGCGCCAACCCCGCGCTCCGTCCCGGCACACACGCAGAGCACCAACCCCGCGCTCCGTCCCGGCACAGACACACCGCGCCAACCCCGCGCTCCGTCCCGGCACACACGCACCGCGCCAACCCCGCGCTCCGTCCCGGCACACACGCACCGCACCAACCCCGCGCTCCGTCCCGGCACAGACGCACCGCACCAACCCCGCGCTCCGTCCCGGCACAGACGCACCGCACCAACCCCGCGCTCCGTCCCGGCACAGACCAGAGCACCAACCCCGCGCTCCGTCCCGGCACAGACGCACCGCACCAACCGCGCGCTCCGTCCCGGCACAGACGCACCGCACCAACCCCGCGCTCCGTCCCGGCACACACGCACCGCACCAACCCCGCGCTCCATCCCAGCACAGACCAGAGCACAGGGAACATAGAGGAAGGAAGCCGAGGGTGGGAGAAGGACGCCTGGAGTCGGAAAAAGAAGGAGCTGGGGGCTCACAAGCGAGGGAGGGGTAGACGGAACCAGCTCCCTCCCAGCCTGGGGGAAAAGGGCTGCTGTCGCTATGGAGATGGCACCCAGCCACTCCCATCCCTCCTAGACAGGAAATACGACTTGACCTGCCCCAGTCGGGTAGCTCAGTTGGCTAAGAGCACTGTCCTGATACACCAAGGCTGTGGGTTTGACTCCCTGGTCGGGGCACGTACAGGAATCAACCAATGAGTAAGTACATGGGACAATAAATCAATGTTTTTCTCTCTCTCTCTCTCTCTCTCTAAACTCAATCAATAAAAAATGTTTAAAAGATTGGACTCATAAGGGGGATCACTTTTTAAATTATGTAAATGTCTAACCACTCTTCTGTATGCCTAAAACTAATATAAAATAATATAGAATGTCAACTATAATGAAAAAATAAAAATTTTAAAAACTAAAAAAAAAAATTAGTTTGAGAGTCCACCAGGGGGCGCCACAGGATAACGTATTGTTCAGTACCAGATTTCTGCATCCAGAATTTGTATTAATTAACGGGTGGGGGGTCACTTTTTGGGGGAGGGCAGGCGGTGAAAACTCCTTGAGACGGAGGCTCAGGGCAGCCAACTGCTGGTCTCACAGCAGCTGAGGGACTGGGCTGCAGGCCCAGAGGAGAGACCACAACGCCAACCCAGCTCTGACATTTCTGTTTCTAATTTTTTTTTTACATTAGCCCATTTTTTTTATTTTAATTTTTTAAATATTTCAACTGCAGTTGACACCATATAATTTCTGATGGTTTCAGGTGTCCAGCACAGTCAGAACCACGCATGGTGCCAGGTAGGAATTACACGTATAGGGGGCCTCGCTTCACAGATTGTATAAATGTCTGCAGCCCCTAGGCCAACCCCTGGGGCCTGGCTCCTCACAGCGGAAAGGAGAGACTTGAACCAAGATGGTCCCTGAGCTTTCCCTGAGGAAACATCCCGCCCACGATGCCGCGGGCCCTCGGGGGACGTGCAGAGAAAGGGGGTCCTGACCTAAGCCCACAGATCCTGAGAGACTCATGGCACCGGGGACCTGCAGTGTTCCCTATGGTTTTAGGAGGCGTCTGGAGCCTTTCTGACGTCCGTTCCTCTGACCCTCCCCCCCCTCCCAGCGCCCCCCCCCATCTCCCCCTCATTCGACCCCTCCCCTGTGCGGCAGCCACCTGAAAGGGCACTGCTCAGGGCCCAGCGCCTGCAGTCAGTGCGGGGCCTGCAGGACAAGGGACCCCTGGGGGGCTTCCAATTGCCCAACCCCGTCTGTGAGCCACAGGGTTCCTCAGGCGAAAATCAGCCCGTTTATGCTGTTGCCCCGGAAGCCACCACGAGGTCATTCCATGGTGGACTCCTGCCCCCAGGTGCCACCCGGCAGCAGGGGCAGAGCGTGAGCGGCAGCGCTGGGCGGAACCGCCCCAGCGGAAGGAGCGCTCCCGCGAGAGGAGGGTCTGTACTTTGGACAGCTCTCCCTCAGAGCATCGCCTGGTGGCTGAGCCACCTGCCTGTCAAACGTCCTCTGGATAACAGGTTGTTCGGTCTCATTTGCAAGACAGAATTAATTCACGTTGGAAGCGTACCAAGCCAGTTTCAAAGGGACATTTGACAAGAGTTGTTCATTCCCTGCGGTGGTGCGTGGCCCACACACAGCTGCCTGGCATGACCGTCGGAGCTGAAACCCTCCGCCAGGGACACGTGGAGGGGACCCTGCCCGGCTCCTGGGGTGCAGAACGGTCTGCCCGCCCTCTTCCTGGGAGGGCTGGTGGTCAGGGGACGGAAGGCTCTGGGGTGTGTGGCACTCAGGAAGAGCCTGGCAAGGGCATGATGAAGAGAGGGAGACAGCTCTGGGCAGGGGCCCCGGACAAGGGCATCCAGCCCTGCGCTCTGTGTTGCCACCCACTGGTCACTCATCACCTCTGGGGGCTACCACGGACCAAGCACCCTGCAGGAGCCTGGCACAGGTAAGACAAGTGTGAACAAGCTTCCTTAACGAGGTCACAGAGCTAAGGGCTCTTCCTTTCACACGTGGTAGAAATCCAATTCACACTGATTTGGGGGGAAGAAAGCAACAAAACCCCAAAACGTCCCTGTGCACAGAACAGCCGATTCGCAGGGTCTGATCGCAGACCCCAGCAGATGGGGGCATTCCAAGCCCTGAGACTGTCCTCACCGCTCCCCTCTGCTCCCTCGAAGTCGCTGGGCTCTCTCCCATTGCAGCAACATGGTCCTCTCTCAAAGCCCCCCCCCCCAATCCTATAGTCCCTCATATGGCAAGCCAAAGTCTGTAGACCAACCCTCCTCGGACCCATGTTTGTCCCACGCCCACCTGGGACTTAACCGCTGTGGCCAGGAAGTGAAGTAAGAGTGGCCTGATCTAAGGGACATGTATGCTTGGGTGCAGGGTCCTCTCCATCCAAACGACATGGACTGAGACTGGGGAAGACTCCCCAAAACGCAGTGAACGTGCCACGAACGGGGGGTGAGTGGATCCTAGACGGGCCACGGCAACAGTCACCCTCGACACGCACGCCAGCAGGGTCGCCCTCGACACGCACGCCAGCAGGGCCGAGGCGCAGTTACCAGGACGGGGACGGAAGGGCAGTGGAGGGCTCAGCCCCAGGGAGGGAGAAGACGAGGAGGGCTCAGACACCAGCAGGCAAGGGGACGTTGGAGTCACGTGAACAATGAGGGTAGATTGGCCGGGTTGAGGGAGGAAGGCTCGGTGCAGACAGAGGCATCCTGTGGGCAGTGACCCAGACACACACGTGCTCAGGGAGGGCCTGCGACGTGGCTGCAGGCTCCCGGCTGGAAGCATCATGTTTTCTTTCCATTAATGACCATGCCCACCATTGAGAAAGTTCCTACTGTGTGGGTCTGGGGAGGGGGCTGAGGACCCATGCAGTGCTCTGGTGTGCGGACCCCACTCCAAGACACTGATCCGGTCGGGGGTGCATTAGCCGGGGGGGGGGGGCAGGGTAGGGGGTGCTGAGTCAGTGGTCTGTGGAATCCTTATATAATATTTATGGCTGGTTTGGGGGCTCGCACTCAAACATAAATGACGTGCTCCGCGTTGGGCACCAGCACCCTGTGAGGACTCCGTGCCTCTCCTTGATCTCAGTGAACAAACAGCCCAACCATCTGATAAGACTTAAGACACAGAGACCCGCAGGAGGCTCTCAGCTGTGCTCGTGTCTGGCTGCATCTCGACCAAAGACCCTGTGTCCATCCGCTTTATGAGGTGTCCCCACAGGTGTGCACAAGCGACCCCAAATGCAGGTCCTCCCGAACCTATGGGAGCCCCCACCCCAAGTGTGCAGGCTCCTTACCACGTCTTCTACCTTCTCGCTTGGCGGTCACCACCCACACACCATTCTCCACTCTGCCTCTCGCCCTCCTTCCCCCCAACTCTGTGTCAGCTGGGACCCAGGCATCACCAACACGCAGTCCCTACTTCCACGAGTCCAGGCAGCAGCCACCAGCTTCCTGCCCCCAAAGCACCACGATGCCCAGGTCAGGGAAGACCCACCCCAGAGGCAGGATTGCTGGGTTATCAGTCAGGGGTCCTTGTGGAGACAGGCCATGCGAGCTGCTTCTAGCAGAAACAGGTTTAACCCTGAAATCAAGGTGCAGAGGGGCAGGCTCTGCGGGACAGAGAGACCCAGAACAGCCCGGGAGAAGTGACCCCGAGGGGACGGCTTGCTGGTTTGGCCCCACTCAGAGGGGGCTCGATAAGCATGTCTCTGTCATAAGCATCAACTCCAGGCCTCTCCACCTGGGCAGCGAGGTGAGGACAAACAAGACCCCCTATATCCACAGAGTCCGCCCGAGCAACACGGATGCCTCCTCTCCGTCTCCATTTAACTTGGCAGCGAGCAAATCGTGACTCCCAGGGACAGAGCTCCATCACACCGAGTCCTCGCTACGAGGAGTCTTGAGGAGCACCCCCACCCCCCAGACTGGAGCAGTGTCACGTGAACCCCTGCACGGCGCTCCCCTCGGCGACCCCGTGTCTCAGAACCCTATGGTTAAAGCGAGCGCAAACTCACCGCAGACAGGCGACAGCGGGAACGGACGCCTCCCGGCGCAAAGAACCCAGCAGGCATGCTGCCCTCAGCAGGGCTGCGATCCGCAGACGGGAGTCAACACCACGCCCCGGGTCCCACGCTCTCGTGCGTCCCGGCACCACGTGGCGCTTAAATCACGCCCAGGTGTGCCGGCCTCCGCCAGTGTCCCATCTGGTGGGAGGAGCCGTGACTCTCCACGGCGCCAGCGTCGTCTGTCCTGGGCGCCAGCTTGGGTAACGGGGTGCGAACAACAGGCACTCACCTCGCGTGGGGCCCTCCCGACAGCCCCTTGGCTCACCCGGGAAATGAGAGGGGCCGAAGGTTCCTGAAGCACCCGCCGTCTGGGCCGTGGCCCCGCCCACACGGCCTCCACCAATCCCGAGCCCCAGCTGACTCCTCCCTGGCCCCGCCCACTCGGCCTCCACCAATCCCGAGCCCCAGCTGACTCCTCCCCTCCTGGGCCTCGGCCATGCCCACTCGGCCTCCACCAATCCCGAGAGCCCCAGGTCGCCCCGCCCTCCTCCTGGGTGTGGCCCCGCGGGCTCTCATTCTAAGTCCAGCTCCCTGCGCAGCATCCTCAGAGGGACTATCGGAGAGCCCGTGGGGACAGCTAAGACAGGTAGTGACCGCACCGATGGCCGGCCAGCTCCGGGAGACAGTCCCACCCCCACCCTCTTTCCCACCGAGGCTGTTTGATTCTGAAACACTGGGTGGTGGTCACTGAATGAACCGCCTCTGCGCACCAGGGATGGATAGGTCCGGGGCACTCTCTGGACTCCTCCCAGCGCCCCACGTGTATTATTGCTTCTGTGTCAAGAGTAAGGCTTGAGCCTGGGACAGGCGTTTATCAGGCAGCACGACAGGACATGCCAGTCGCCGGCCACAGACAGTGAGACGCTGCTCCTACCTCCCCAGACGGCAGCCTGAGAGATGGACGTGGACAACGGAGAGGGTGGCGGTCGAGCCAGAGCCCACGGAAGTCCCCAAATACAGACCGTCTGACCTTTAGGGGGTGAGGCCCAGTGGACGCCCCCCCGGGGGAGGGGCAGGGTGATGCCCGCCCGCCCGTTGGGCTGTCCTTACAAACGGGCACCACCAAGTCCAAGCGCAGTTCCCGAGTCGCGCCTGCCCTCTCTCTAACGCCACGAGGAGGGTAGGAGAGCAGGACACGGGCCTTCGGGTCTCCGCGGTCCCCGACGGCCATCTGGCCCCTTCTTGAAAGACCCTGGGCAGTTTGTTCCCACGACAGAGCTCTGGGTCAGCAACATCTCCACGTTATATTTAGAGGAAGTAATAAAACGGTTCTCCCTCCAGGCTTTGCCAACTGAAAGCTGTTATTTCAAGTTTTAAAAAAAGAAAAAGAAAGCAAAAAAACAAAACAAGACAGGAGACCAGCTCACCCACTTATAGACTGGAAGGCACACAGGTAGCTCCCAGAGCCCGTCCCTGCCCCAGCCCGAAGTCCCCCAGGTGTGAGGTGTGCAGTGTGGCCGCCGCCCCAGCCCAAGGTCCCCCAGGTGTGAGGTGTGAGGTGTGGCCGCCGCCCCAGCCCAAGGTCCCCCAGGTGTGAGGTGTGCAGTGTGGCCGCCGCCCCAGCCCAAGGTCCCCCAGGTGTGAGGTGTGAGGTGTGGCCGCCGCCCCAGCCCGAAGTCCCCCAGGTGTGAGGTGTGCAGTGTGGCCGCCGCCCCAGCCCAAGGTCCCCCAGGTGTGAGGTGTGGCCGCTGCCCCAGCCCAAGGTCCCCCAGGTGTGAGGTGTGCAGTGTGGCCGCCGCCCCAGCCCAAGGTCCCCCAGGTGTGAGGTGTGGCCGCTGCCCCAGCCCAAGGTCCCCCAGGTGTGAGGTGTGCAGTGTGGCCGCTGCCCCAGCCCAAGGTCCCCCAGGTGTGAGGTGTGGCCGCTGCCCCAGCCCAAGGTCCCCCAGGTGTGAGGTGTGGCCACCGCCCCAGCCCGGAGTCCCCCAGGTGTGAGGTGTGAGGTGTGAGGTGTGGCCACCGCCCCAGCCCGGAGTCCCCCAGGTGTGAGGTGTGAGGTGTGAGGTGTGGCCACCGCCCCAGCCCGGAGTCCCCCAGGTGTGAGGTGTGAGGTGTGAGGTGTGGCCGCTGCCCCAGCCCGGAGTCCCCCAGGTGTGAGGTGTGGCCGCCGCCCCAGCCCAAGGTCCCCCAGGTGTGAGGTGTGAGGTGTGGCCGCCGCCCCTGCAGCAGGGGGCCAGGTCCCAGCATCGCCACAACCCACTAGTGAATCCTGATCTGACTGAAGTGGGTCTGTGACGGCTGGTCAGTCAGCCCCTCCTGGGACCATGGGCAGTGCTCCGGGTCGAGGGCCCTCCCGTCAAAGGCCCTCCCGACAAAGGCAGACAGGAGGACTGGTTTCCTGGGGGAAATGGCTGCAGAAGAACCACCTTCGGGGGAAATGAAGCCTCCCTCTCCCAGATAACACAGGCTGCCCGAGGTCATCCATGGAGACCTCTTGGGGTGCTGGAGGAGGGGACGGCCAGGGTGAGTTCTGTGGCAGGCTTTCCTTTGAGCACTGAGGCAGGATAGTCCTCAGGTGGGGGGCCACACCCAGAGCGCCCTTCTCTGCATGGTCGCCTCACGTGAACAGGAGGGATTAGGGGGACTAGGAAAACGCAGAAGGCCGGTCATTTTAATCCTCTGAAATCCAGGGGTGCACAGAGGGGTTCAGCCATTCTTCTAACACATAACCTTTGCAGAGATGATCGTTGTGGTTAGTTCCAGATAAATTTAAATCAGAAATTTTCTTCCCCCCCCCCCCCGAGTGGTCTCCAAATGCTAGGTGATGGACAAGGACCAGCCCCAAGTGACCGAGGGCTTGGTGGGTGAACACCTCCGCCCCCCGCCCCCGTGAGGCTGCCCAGAGTGTGTGTTCCCCGATGCGCTCTGCGCCAGCCGCCCACCGTGGTCTCTGCCGTCCCAGCCCTCCCCTGCCCGCCCTCCCGTGGAACTCCCTGCACTCAGGTCCTGTCTTGAGCTCTGTTGGAGGCAGGGGGATCAGAACCAAGACCATCTTAGGCCCCCAAGGAACATGGAGGCCCCTACATGTCTTTTTCTTCCACCCCCCTCTCGTGTTTGTTCAGATCACGAGGAAAACCTGAGTCCAGCCAGCAGACATTTGCTGAACACCTGACGTCTGTCGGTCACTTTGTCAAATGCACAGAGAGGCAGAAAGGACGACGTGATATGTACGTGGTGCGTGCTCTCGGGGGAAACACAATCAGAGCCGCAGCACAATCAGACCCAAGGAGAACCCTCCGCCAGACGCAGGACGTGCGGCCCGGTGTGACTTCTGTGGGTCCCACCCACTCACCAGCTGCTGCCGTAGGCACTCACGGAGAGTTGGACCCGGCACCGAGGCTCACACATGAATGACAAGGCCCCAGGTCTTGCAGGGGTCCTGGGAGAGGTGAGGCTGACACACACACAGTGCAACTTGGAGGGTTTGGAGAAAGAAAGGCTAACTGGAGCCACGCCGGTGGAGCCCCGAGACGGCCAGATGGATTCCTGGTGGTGTCCGGTGGGGTGGAGGGTGGCGGGGGCCCGAGCGCTGTGAGGCATTCTCTCCTCTGTTATCTCTGCCTCGCGACATCTCCTGCGAAGGTCTCCACAGTTCCCGGGAAAGTCGCCGTGTGGTTACTGAGCTTCCCGGAAAACTCACACACACACACACAGGCTCGATTTTAAATGATTAAAAATGAGGATTAATGAGATGCTGTGCATGCGATGCGAGTAATAGAAGTTGTATAAATTCGGGGACTAATCACGACTGTCATTTCTAATGCGCCCGCTCATGTGCGCCTAATGGCTCAATTCTTCAGCGTCCACGGGGGCTCGTTCTTCGTGTCATTTTATTTTCCTCGGTCCCACCCCCACCCCCTTTCCCAGCACGGAACCGCTGGCCCCATCTGACAGCCTGTAAAGGTGCCTGGGAACCTGGCCTCTCTCCTAAGCACCCACGCAGACCCCAGGTGGGGACACGTGCCCAAGGCCCGTGACTTGAAGGACCCGTGCGGAGTCCTGGGAACTGACACAACTCGGAACCAGCCCAGCCCAAAGGTCGCCCTGACCAGCTGGTCTCCCTGCCCTGCACTTTGGGGCCATAACGGCCTCCAGACTGCCTTGGAAAAGTTACCACTTTTCTGGACGCTTTGAACAAAACAGCCGGGAGGAGGCGTGCTCCCTCCACCCACCCACCCTTCCAATGGCGGTTGCCTCGTTTCACAGCAAGAGAACGTAGATAAATTTGTATCTGACGCCCCATGTTGGTAAGGGCAACGTCATTCACCAGTTTCCGGGCTCCTGAAGGACCTAGAGCCCCACCCCCTTTTCTGGCATTATGGGAGCCTGACAGTGATTGACAGGGAGCAGGTGGCCCGTGTTCAGAACAGGGGAAGAAGCTTCCTTTCCTAGAGTCTCGATCCTGGTAACTGTGTGGGGACTGCGGACTCCGGCAGTCCTTGGCATGGCCGTGTTCCTGCACTGGTGATCAGCAGCGTCTTCCTGGGCTTCCATTGTGTCGTCCGCTCTGGGCACTCAGGCGAAGAGGATGTTTGCTTGCGGGAGTGTCTAACCTGGGAGAGGAAGCCTGTGGGATGGGCCTGGCCTCTGTCTCCCTCATTGCGGGGTCTTGCCTCTTCCACCGGGATTGGGTCAGTGCCCACACCCTCTGGGAGCTGCCCAAGGACAGACTGTGCCAGTCTGGTCCCCGGACCCCACTCCTAGCCAAGTTCTAGGAGAGAGCCCACACGCAAGAGACACCTGCGGATAGATAGTCAAGGTGGGTGCAGACGCCTCTCCCCAGGGCTCAGCACCAACCCTGGGCGCTGGGGACAGGTGATGTCATTCCACAGCTGGGGATAGGTGGCCACAAGCCCTTGAAAGCAGTCCTCTGGACTCAGTGCTCCTTCTGCCTCATGGCAACAGAAACAAAGTAGAAATTAAGACAGAGAGCAAGTGTGCACATTCCCCTGCCATTCGGAAACACTTTCGATACAATTCCATGAGGTAGGTTATGATAGGACTCAGCCCGATTGAATTATTTTCCGCTTTAGGAAGCCACACATGCTGTTCTCTCTGCAGGCAGGTGAGCCCTTTCTGTGTGATTAATGGGTGACTCCATGTGGCATTTGCGGCCCGCTCTGGAAATCCAGGCACGCGTCCCCACCCAGCAATACAGATTCCCTCTGACAATGCTGTTTCCACGAGAAAATTGGATGCTATCTTAATGCTATTCTATCCCATTCAGCTCCTTTTTCAGGGGCGCAAAAACCTGCTATAATGGAAAACAGTCTTTATTCTGTGCATGCACACACACACACACACACACACGCACCCCAAACGTGACAGGTGGTGAAGAAATCCTGGTGTAAAATCCCCCTGCCCTCCACCCTGGAGTTGGATGAATGAAGACTTCCTTCCCTCGGCCGGTGACACCATGCGTCTGCCCAGCTCTCTTTCCCCGTTTTAGGCCTGTTTTATCCTCATTTGCTGAGTAAGGACGAGTGTGCCGGAGTCTTAGGAAGAACAGACACTCTGGAGGACCCCACAGGGAGCAGGGGAAGCATGGCCCCAAGGGCCGTGAACCCGGTGGGACGCACGGCCAGTTTCTGCTCCTGAGAGTGGCGTGTCTCTGGCCTGTTGGCAGCCAAAGAAGAGGGGAGCCCTGGCCGGGTAGCTCAGTCGGTTAGAGCATCATCCCAAAACACCAAGGTTGCAGGTTCCATCCCCGGTCACACGGGAAGCGACCGATGAACACATAACTAAGTGGAACAACAAATGAATTCTCCGCCCCCTTCCTCTTCATCTCTCTAAAATCAATAAAAAAATTTAAAAAAGAAAAAGTGGAAACCAAGGGAAGGGGTGGGACGGGAGGCAGTCAAAGCACCCACACTCCTTACACTTCTCATTCTGGGTTTTTTTCTAAGTTCCAAGGGCAGGGCGGTTAATGCCAACAGTCCTGGCTGGTCTCTGTTGCCTTTTATTTCCCCCAAGAAGACTGTAACTGACAGTCTTCCCTTTACTGAGACAGAGTATGAGGCTCTGGAAAGCAAAACAACATAGTATACTATGCGGCCACAGCGGGTCTGCGGTCAGCCTGCAGCCGCCATGCCGTGTGGCGTCTGAGCCAACGCAGAGCGCAGTACATCCGTCCCCTAACTCAGCCACTCAGGCATACGGGACGTTTATGTGCACAATATGCATACGGCCATGCACGACTGGTGACGACCTTTTTTAAGGACGTCACACACCTGCACGTGCCCCCCCTCTGGGGGGGGACCCATCATCCTTGATCTGACAGCTTCCCTTTCCTACGTCTAATAAAATTAAACGGCGTCATATAAAATAAAAGCCATCATTAAACATTGATTAGCGTGTCCTGTCTGCCGACCTCAGTATCTAGTGTAGTATCTCAAACCCTAGTTATACAGCTTTATTGATTGGCAAAAAAAAAAAAAAAAGATAAAGTGTAAAATAAAACTAGGGAGCTAAGCAGTCCCTGATGAAAGCAGCAAGCATGTCAGCTCGCTAACGCTGCAACAAAGTGTCGGGTTTGATGTTTCAGAGGTGTGTTTCTGCAAGGGGGAGAGGGGGTGGGGGGAGACATTGATGGGACGCCACCTCCAGGAGCCCTTCCTAGAGGAACAAACGTTTGCTTTAGACCTGAGACGCTGGGGGGAGGGTTGAGCCACTTGGGGAGGTTGCAAGCATATAAAAACCCAGCTGTAAACATCAAGCCAAAAGCAAAGTGGGTTTTTTTTGTGGGGTTATTGTTTTGTTTTGTTTTGCTTCGCTTTGCTTTGTTTTCAACAAAAGAGGCCGGGAGTCAATATACAGGATTCACCTGGTCACCTCCTCCCGGAGATTTTCTTTCTCTAACAGGGAATAGTGGCACGTTTCTGTGTCAGAAAACATGACAAGGACATCACGGTGTTCCCGGAGAGCTCATCTGTCTTCTGTGCCGGTAAGTTTTCGGCAGGGTTGCTTTTTAACGTGTTCCTGATTTGTCTGCGTTCCCAGATGGAGAGGCTGTTTTTCCTCCCTGCCACCATCAGTTCTGCTGGGACAGAAATGAGACATTTTGTGTCTGCTTTTACTTTTTTTCCTCTCCCCCGGAAATAATCCGTCCCGTTGGATTTATGGGAATCAGTCAGGACCAGGGAGCTCTGGAGACACTGGGCCTGCGTTTCCTGGGGGGAGCGGAGCTCAGGTCAGACGGGGGTCCGGCCAGCGGGAACAGAGACCCAGAGCTGGGCCCTCAGCCCCTGGCCGTGCCCGGTGTGACGCCCAGCGCTGCATGTCGGTGGTCTGGTGAGATGGGCACCGTGTTGTCCCGTGGGATGTAGGGTGACCCCGAGGCTCAGAGCGTGGCTGGCGTTCTCTGTGGTCCATGCGTCTGGAAGGCCAGACTGGGCACGCAAACCAGGGAAGCCCACGTCTCAATTTCTTCTGCTGCTTCAATTCAAGGCCTGAGAACTGGCGTTCCCAGCAGCGCGGACGTCCTGGGAAGAGATGCAGGTGTCAAAGAATCGGGGCTGTTCCCGGGCTACCCGGACTCGGGCCAGGAAGGGGCCACCCCTTTACTCTAACAGGGCGCATGCCTCAGCGCAGAGCAAGTGCTCGAGGGCGCTTTGCTCCGGCTTTTGCATCGCTGTGGAGGGTTCGAGGTGCTCGGAGATCATCCACTCAAGGGCTACTCCGGATTGGGCAGCGGGGGCTGGACAATGCACAGCCCCATGACCCAGGCTACTCTGCACAGATGTGGGAAGTCCAAGGCTGGAGCTATGACTTCTCATGTCACACACATGGAGGGTCACACCTGGTGTTTCCTGAAGAAGGTCTCGCAGACCTGGAAAAACCATGACCGTCTGCTCTAAACTCAAAGGACAGCAAAGACGGACAACCCAGTACGGACGATGTGGCTTTGAGGCCGTGTCCCTGCCCTCGAGGGGGTTTGATCTCTCTGGGAGGGAGCCCCCCTGTACGCCACCCATCCACACACCTGTTCTCGCGTGACGTGCTGCCCAGGGGGGCCGTGTTGCGCCGACGGGGGGACAGGGAGGGCGCTGAGGTCTGCGGTCTCCCCGAGCTCGCCTGGGAAGGTGCCCTGGGAGTCGTGGCATTTCAGAAACGGGTTTCACTCCCCTCGGATGAGTGTCTCCAGGCCCCTCCTTCCGCCAACCTCCTCCGGCTGCAACGGGCTCCCCGTGCACTTCCTGCCGCGACCATGGCGTGGGTGGAAGCCCTCGGAAGTGTTTCAGGGGTGCGGGCAGAGCAGTGAGGACTGTTGGCAGCTGCCGGCTTTCAGAGGTCCCGCTGAGTTAACGTGGTAAAAACACAAATGTTCTAGGAAGCCGCCCACCAGAGGACCGGTTAAGGACAAAGATGGTCAAAATCACATTGAGAACATGGAGGTTGGGCAGGCGGTTCTGCCGTGGTTCTAGACCAAACGCCAACACAACATTAACCGCCTGAGAGCGAGGTCGCTATGCCCACAGCCCTGGGTTTTCAGTCCTGGGCCCCGATAAACCTCACGTTTATTCCGGGTGGTGTAGCTGTCAAGGGCGTGAAACTGACCGAGTCCGAGGTGCAAGCTGTGCTCTCCATTTTCACAGGGTCCTGACGCCCTCTGCCCTGCCCACCCCCTTCAGGGCACAGCTCAGGCCCCGCCCTGCCCGGGAAGCCGTCCCTGAAGACTTACTCCTGCCGGTTGCTATGGCCACTGAACTGTGATGGTGTGTTCCCAGCGGGAGGGGGGGGGTCTAAGGAGGGAGGTTGAAGGCGGGGACACCCTGACGGGAGCCCGGCGAGAGCCTGAAGACCCCACAGACCCCGCAGTCATGCAAAGATCGGCCGCCGTCAGAGCCACGGACCTCACGCTGAGGTGGCGTGGGGAAAAGAAATGCCTGACCCCTCTCTGTTCTGACCTTGCATCTCCGGGCAGAGCCTCCTACCTTTACAACCAAATAGGAAACAGCTGGGAGGCAGCCCAGGTGCTGGGGCCTGGTGACGGTATTCAGCCCAGATCCAGTCAACAAGGCTGGGGACTGGATTCTGGTGTGGGCGTGGAGCGGGGTGGGGCCGGCAGGGCGGGGTTTACAGAGGACACCAGCAGCGTGTTGAGGCCTCAGCTCCCAGTTTGGTAGTGGACTGTATGGTTTGTGTGACTGCTGTCCCCCTGAGGACTTAGGGCGCCATTGACGTGCTCCCAGAGACGGACTCCACGGTGGGAAGGACGGGTACCCCACTGGGAAGCAGGTGGGAGGCCTCAGTTTCCCGACCGAGTGAGCATGTAGGGAGAGTTGAGCAACAGAGCCTTCCAAGACGATGACTGACAGTTGCAAGTTCTCAGTGAATTTGTGCAAAAAAACCCCATTGTTTTGTGAGAAGAAGGAAAGGACTCCACGGGCAACGACGTTGAAATCATCACCCTAATAGTCTGGGATATAATTCCTGAAATCCGCTGAGACAGGTGAGGGCTGGTGGGGGGGCATGGTGGAGGAGAGGAGACGCTGCCTCCAGACAGACAGACAGGCTGCACGTTGTGTCTTCCGAGGCGGCGAGGGAATCGGCCCGTCCTGATGTGACTTGTAGGCAGACCTGCGCGCTCCTTCCTCGGTGGCTGGCACCTTCCAGTTCAATAATGGTGCGGGTTTTTAGGTGGCAGCTGTTTCCGCCTCTCCCCGCCCCCCGCATCCCTGGTCCGTGCCTCTCCACCCTCCTCTCAGCCGGCTGAGCCATCCATCCATCACTTGTCATTTCTGAGCTAGTCCCGCCTCCGGACCTCCCTCCCGGAGAAGCCCCTCTGCGCAAGCCTGGGCCGCGGAGGGAAGGACGCGAGAAGGCGCTGGCTGTGTGGCGGGTCGACAGCCCCATCAGGCGCTATTCATGGGAAGTGACAAGGCAAAATTAGCCCCCATTGATTTTATTTCCATAACATCTGAGCAATGGCCCTTCCCAATGACGTCTGTCAAACGCATCCCTGGCAGAAAATAAGAGGGTTCTGTCTCCGAGGAGATGTGCTCCCGAACACGCCTCCAAAACCACTTCTAAGGAAAGCACAATCAGAATCAATACTTCCGCGGGGTGTGCCGCCCCCTCCCAGGCCTCCGCTGAGATAGGCAACTTAATTTGCAAGCGTTTTTGCTGGACGAGGGGAAACGGCCTTGGACGGGGGTGCATCCGAGCCGCTCGTTTCAGACTCATTATGCATCGCACAATATCCCAAATGTCAGCGCCCGCCCACCGGCGCGCGGCGCAGCCCACTTTCAATAATAAACCGCTTCTACTGACTTCAAGGGAGTGGGGAAAGAACACGAAGCCTTACGAGTTCTTTTTGCACCTGAAGGTAATTACAAAGTAACCATCCCGAGCCCAGGGCTGCCTCTGGCTTCCACAGGGAGGCTGAAGACGTTCAAGGGATTTTAGAGGGGAAGATAAGGTTCTTGCCCGAGTTTTAAAAATCACAAATACACACACACACACAGAGAGACTCACAGAGCGGGCTCTAAACGTTCAGAGTGTGGGAAGCCAGCCGCACGGCTCTTATATTAGCACAATTAAAAATGCTTAGCAGAGAGTGTTTGAAGTCAAACAAAACAGGGCAAGAAAATGCCTTTGTAGCCGAAAGCCATTAAGCAGCAGAGGGACGGTAGAGGCCTCTCACTCCTACAAAGGGACTTTTCAATTCAATTAACTTAATGGGGAAAATATACAATGAAAAATGCGACATGAGACTAAGAAGCTGAATCAGTCTTGGAAAAGCTCCCTCAGCTGCAAAGTGGGGTGGGGGAGGGGGATGCAGATGGGTTGGGGGCAGAGGTGGGGGGCTGTGGGCTGGGCCTAAGCTGGGGACCCCTCCCAGGCTCTGTGCAGGCGCGGGAGAGACGCCACAATGGACAAGGCCCTCATGTGACTGCCTGCCTCCCGGCACACCCGCACATGACAGGGCTGTTTCCTAAGTGCGGCTGCTTGAACAGGAACACTGAGCACGGGACATACTGGGGACAGAAAGGTCTCCCTTCCGGCCTGCCCCACCTCTCTGTAAGACCACCTGGTGGTGGAGTGGGTGCCTGTGTCAAGAGAGACCTGTCAGGAGGAAGGAGGTGGCGGCAGAGAATGAGCCCTGAGGAATGCAGGGACCAAAGGGACAGTGGGGGGAGACGAGGAGGTGACAGCCCTCGAGTCTACATTGCCAGAGGCTCAGTCGTGTCTCAGGATCCACTCACCATCAGTAAGAAACAGGCCACCTGTGAGGGCCCGCAGGAGGGACGTGGGCGTTACACGCCAGATTCCCCACACGTCATCAGTCAGACCCGGGCAGGGATGGCCGAAATGGCCCACGTGTGACAGGAGTCAGACATGAAGCCTTTGTCACCCACCCACACTGGAAAGTCTGGAGGTTTGAGACACCCCCCCAAACCCGCTCCCCACCGTCCCCGGTCCCTCACCCAGCTTTGGGCAGACGGTTGATCCGGATCCCGGGTCACCATGGACGGGGTTTTCCTTGGATTTCTGTTCCCAAAGTGCTGTCAGTCGGGCCTCACACCTTGCCTTCTGGAGGACACGCAAACGTGTGTTGACTGACTTCCACGCCTTGCCGTGACGTCCACGCACACCGGGGGTACCAAGGCAGCAGTGCGCTCAGGGACAACTACTTAATGCCCGATCAAGGTGCGACCTGCCGCATTAATCGGCAAACGGCGGGGGGCCAAGCCGTGAGCGGCTCTGCTGCTCTGGCTCCTTGTGACGCCAGAGGACTTGGCTGAAGTCAACATCGGACCCACATGAACCTCTCGCTCATCTGGGACGCGCCGGGTACCGACGGAGAGCTCAGGCGCACTCTGGAAGGCCGTCCTCCCGCGGCTGTGCATCTGCCTCGTGTAACTAACCCTGCACATCACGAGCCTTCGCTGAAGACCCAGGGCTGTGTGTATCCATCACGATCTCTCAGTCTCCGCTCTGCTGGCCACACAAGCGGGCCGACGCCCCGGGACGGAAGGCGCTGCTCCTCCTGTGCTCACAGGTCTATCCCCGGGACAAGCACGGGTGTCTGAGAAAGCCTTGTGGAATGACGGCGTCGGGGACGGTGGAAGGCTCCCTCACGTGATCATGAACAGAAGGGCCAGTGGGCACTGGGGATGGAGGAGGGTGCCCCCTGCGACCCTAGCTCACAACAGCGACCCCCACCCGTGCACACACACGCACGCACAGGTGCACACACCCTGCCTCCCGGAACAAGGAAGGCTTCTATTAACTGAGTGAGAATACAAGCGATAGTCTCGTGGCTGCATCTATGTTACCCTCACATCAGACTCTGTGTTACTGAAATCTTCGTCGTCGACCTCAGGTGTGTGACCTGCAAGTGCCAGGACTCGCCGTTTATTAAAACGTTTCGATGAAAACTTGCTGGAGCGGAGATTTTTAGCACCGAGAAAGCACACACATCGCCCCCCTTCCTATACATCGTTTTGCCATTTCCTTATTATGGGATGCTGGGGTAGCGATTTCCTTCTCTGTCGATGAATGAGTCACAATGATCTCGTTGGTAAAACTGCTCAAAACAAGGCGGAATAATGAGGTGTTATTTTTACCTGTCAAACAGGCAGGCTTTTATTTTCTTCTTTTGAACGATGAAGCTCAGAGTTGGTCAGGAAACAAGGAAATAGATACATACCCTCCTACGATGATGATGATGATGATGGTGATGATGATGATGATGATGACGACAAGGAAGCAAACAGGTAAACCTTTCCTCGGGGCACAGTGGCAACATGTAGCCAAAGTCTTCAACACGCGGCACCTGGACCTGTGAGTGCTCTTGCAGGGCTTGATACTCGAGAGCTCACGTGACCAGCCTCGACGAACAGCCTTGTGTTTCCAGTGCCTGCATAATTACATAACCTTGAGATACCTCGACACCCAACAGCAGGACAGTCCACGCACGGAATAAAACAGCACGCCGTTCCCAAACAACGGGGTCACGGGGGTTATGAACAAGGTTACGTGTATTTATAACTGTGCCTCCATCAAGACAGGACACACAGAAAGCACTTGGGTGACGCAGCACAGTCTTACTTTTGCACACGTCTGCCTGCGCTGACATGGAGTGGGAAAGAGTTTTAAAAGATATACCGTGCTATTTTAATAGTGGCTGGGTTTTGTGTTTTTGGTGGGGGGGAGGGTTGGTCCATTAAGTCACATTATTTGCGTTTTCCTCTTTCAACATTTACAAATGTTAAAGATATTTTCTATCTCTTTTGAGGCCACCACAAAGTTATTTTAAACGTACCTGATCTGTGTGTAAGCACTTGGCAAGCTTTCAAATGCTGAACCATGTCAGACCTTTTTGTCGCATTCCTTCTGGTGGCTCTTGCCACCGCTAAGCGTGAGGGAGCCCCACTCGGGGCTCTCGGAGGTGCTGGGAACCCTGCTCGTGAACCAGGCCCCACTGGTCCTCCCCTGACGGCCCCCTAGCCCAGAACTGTCCGCAGGTACCACCCAGAGGCCCCGAGGCTCCCAGGCTCAGAGCCACCCACCCGCCCGATCACAGCAAAGGCAGGCAGTGCATTGCTCGCACTGGCCCCTTACCGTGCACTTAGATAATCGGGTCACGGCCGGAACTGTGGGGGAGGGAAGCTCTGGCCCATACACTCTGTCATCTCCCCAGCTATGGGTTTTGTCATTGCTGAGTCTGCCTGGCGTCACAGTGGGCGAAGACGGCGTGTGTGACGGATGGCGGCAGCAGACGGGAGATTTATTCCGCTGTTTACTCTTCACAGCGGCGAGCCTGAGAGCAAGTGCAGCCAGAACACATGGCTAAGTGTTTGCTAACATCCTCTATTGACTGAGACCACAGAGCGTTGAGCCGAGGTCCAGGGACAGAGCCTTCAGAGAGCCAAGGGCCCGGGGCTGCTGGGGCACAGCTCTGCCCGGAGACCCAGGGGAGATGCGCCGGGCACTGGGCATCCGTCATCTCACGTGAGCTCCGTGGTCCTCGGGGAAGCCGGTGTGCTTGTCCCGCTTTACAGAGTTGAGCGGCAGAGAGAGCTTCTCCAGGGTTGCACGGTGTGTCAATGTTCAAGCTAGGGTTTGAGGGCGGCTCTTCTGATGCGAAAATCTACTCTTCCCGCTCACGGGACGACATCCGTGTCTGGGATCTGATTCTCCCAGAAGCAGACCCGGGACCAAGGACGGATTAAAACAAACCAGCCAACACACACACACACACACACACACACACACACACACACACACCCCTGTGAGGGCGTGGAGGAACAGAGAGAAAGAAGCAAGGCTGTGGTTTCGGGTGAAGTCCCAGCACAGACTGATGCCAGGGACTGGAGAGCATCCCTCACCTCCAGGCTTGTCCTGCCACACGAGGGGCAGAGCTTTGTCCTCTCACACCTGTCAGTCATTGGCTCGGAGACACCCCTGGGTGGCGTGGGAGGGCGCTTCCCCTGGGGGGGCGCAGTGCAGCTCCCCAATGCAGTCCCCTCGGGAGGTCCAGCAAAGCACAGGGTGGGGGGCACACACCACTGGTGACGGTGCTCTGAGGGATGTGGAGAGGGAGCGGGGGAGGCCGGGGAGGGGGAAGCCCGGGTCCACGGTCAGTGGACGAGAGCGTGGAGCAGCTCTCAGCTGGAAGGTGACCCCAGCCCGCCTCCCCGAGCCTTGCCTCGGGGGTAAGTCCTGGGACGCTCACAGGAGCCCGTTGTCCCGGCGTCGCCCGAGGGAGACCCCCTCCAAACACAGCAGGGGCCCACTGTGGCCCCCCACGCATCTCACCCCCCATTAGCAGAACACCGTGGACGGGGAGCTTCCACCCAGCCCACGAGGCCGCAGGGCGGAAGCTCTAGCATCGGTCGTGATGGGTAAGACCTGCTGTCATTAGCCTGGAGTGGTCTCTGCTGCCTGTAGGGAAACTCTTTTTTGATGTTTTGAAAGAAACTTTAAATTTTAGAGTAGACAATGCGGATGGTTCTCACCCACCCCTCGGCCAGCCTCCCACACGGTGACATCGCTTAGCACCGCGGCGCCCCGGCCAGAACTCGGGAAGGCACGCTGACTTCCTGTTAACTAAACTGAAGCTTCATCTGGGGGCCTCAGGGTTGGCTTTATTATTATTATTATTTTAATAAAGCCCATTTTCTGGTCCCAGATCCAGTCACGGATGCCACACAGCCTCCAGGAGGAGGTGGTTTTAATCCTCTGAGCCCTCCGGGTTCCCTGCCCTCCCTCACCAGTGTCCCCTCCCTTGGGACGTGCTGCTCCTCCATCCTGACCCGCTGGAGCTGCTCGGTCAAGGGCCAGCTCTCACACCAGCCCACACCACTGGCTCCTCAGACCTCATTCACCGTGACCTCCTGGGCACCTGCTGGGTCCTGGGCAGCAACCAGCTCCGGGGCTACAGTGACGGGCAGGAACCTTACAGATAACGCAGCATGACACTCGGCCGGTGGACACTACGTAGATTTGCGGTTACACATGGAGACACGTCCTGGGACGGGGACGACCGGGACAGACGTCCTGACAGGTGGTGTGTGGGGAGGTGAAGAACGCTTCCGTGAAACCGGAGAGCCCGTAGAGGAGGGTAAGTCAGGAAGGAAAACAGCTCTGGGACGAGGGGAGTTACGTGCATTACCAGAGTGCGGCAAGAGCCACAACACAGGCAGTGTCGCGGCGTTCACGGTGACGGGTAAGACGGCCACACTGCCACACCGGGGTCTGAGCACATGCACCCAGCAGCCAGCCCGGGGGATTCATGTGTGTCACTTGAACCGGAAGGCACACTCATCGATGACGCCACGGAACGAATAGGTCCGGTCATCCGAAGAGGAAGCCAGAGGGGTGAACCCCCAAGTGCCTCTCGGACACTTCCGGGAGCTGCCGACGGTCCTCCGAAGAGGGAACGGCTCCGTGGCCAATTACTTATACGAGTTAAGCAACTTGGCCCTGACCTCTTCACCGCAGGCATTTCAGAGAGGAAACGGACTGAGCCGTGCCCACAGGGATTCGGTTGCTCCCTCATCCAGCCCCGTCTGTCGGGAGCTGTGTGACCAGAGTGGCCGAGAGCCGTTTGGTTCCCTGCAGCTCGCCCACAGGGACCGACGTTCCTGCAGAACGCAACGTGGCAGGCGGAGCCCTGGGAGACACCAGTGACTGCACCTCCTTCTCTGCGGATGTGACCGGCGGCCCCAGGCCTGCCCTGGCCCGGTCCTGCCCGGGAGGCTCCAGGGACGGCAGACAGGGTGGTGGCCCCAGCGTCCTCCGCAGCCCCTGGCCTGGCCTGTGCTTTCCCTGCGCGACCGGGCAGCCCACGGTGGCACGTTGTGGGCAGCAAGGCAGATGAGACGGGGCTGGGCTTGAGAACGAGGCCGTGAGCCCGGCTGGGCGGGGCGGGCACCTGGGAGGACACCTCAGTGCCCGGCCTCTGCGGTTGGGGCGGGGGCAGGGGCTGTTCAAGCCGGAGAGGATGGCGGGGGCCGAGGTCAGGCGGGCCAGGGCATGGCCCGAGAAGTCAAGCGGCCATGAAGGCTGAGAGGGACAGGCTGGCCAGCCCCATTTAGCAGCTGCTGAGGGCCGGGGTGTGGGACCCGGAGCACAGGGACAGGCCTGTGGACACAGCCCGGGAGAGGGCAGCCCAGGGGTGCCCGCCCTGCCCCCATACAGAGAGGCACGCCCGCCTCTAGCTGAGACGCGGTGTCTCCCAAGGAGCGGTGGCGCTATCCAGGGCGCCTCCCCTCGCCCGTGCCAGCAGCGATGGTGGTGACCTCTCTGTACGGTGACACCATAATGGACACCCTGTTAAGTCACTGCTCTCGGGAGCAGGTGGCGAGCCCTTTTCCGGGTAACATTCTCCATTGCAAAGCATTTCCACAGTAATGTCTCCAGCCCTGAATGTCTCACGGTCAGTTTAAAGCAGCGTGCGAGGCCCAGGCCCCCACGGGTGCCAGCAGGGCACACTGGAGCAGGAGAGGCACTTTCCCAGGGTCAGGAGCTCTGCTCGGGCCGCAGGACAAGCCACCAGGGAGGCAGGTGCCCGGGCGAGCTTCAGCTGGCACTGACCGGAGGACCTTTGGTCTGCCACACTGAGTTGGCATAACGACAGTCATACATTTCAGTGGCTCCACGGCTCTGCTATTGGGATATTTTCTTTTTCAATTAAAGTTTTCAAGGAGGTCGAGACTACAGGAATGGATCAGGACAATGACATGTCCATTGGCTTTATCTCTTCCCTCACCGTTTTATTCTTACCCACCTGCAGGTTCACGGCCAGGGACGGGCCTGAGCCTGCCCCATGCGCTGGACAGAGCCCCTCCCGCGCCAGGGCCACCGTCCCCATGCCCCCGACCTCCTGTCTGATAGATGGCGTGGCCTGCCTGCCTCTGGCCACCACACAAGAACCGAAAGAGAGCTGGCCCGCAGCCTTGCCACATCCCAACACGCTGTGCCCGCCTCGCCGTCTCCCTGGGGCTCCGTCTGGTCCTCAGACCCACCCGAGCAGCCCAGGTGGAAGGCCAGGCCCCGCCCGCCCTGGATTTAACCAACCTGCGAAGTGCCACTCAGAGTTTTATGGACAATTTCCGTGCCACGGGCCATTGCCTCTCTCCTCTCGGCCCTCGTGGCCTGAGCTCCAGCGAAGAGCTAGACCAGCGTTAGTGGGTTCGGGTTTTATTGGGCGTGGACATCCTTAGAGATGTTCACTCTGAACCTCGCCTTTCCCGTTGATAGCCTGACTCCTTCGCGAGATAATTAAAGAAGGTCACGGCAGAGAGCGGGCGGGCTGGCCTCCACACGCAGGGCGGCCCCTTCGCCCCGCCCAGGGCACCTCGCCCACATCCACGGATTTGGTGGCCCACGGAGAGGCAATATGACTGACTTCAAGTGGCCCTAACTTCGGGGAGGAGGCCGTGAGGCCACTCTCTCTGCCCTGACCTGCCCTGGAGGCGGGGGTGGTGGTGCACGACAACAGGCCCCCGTCCCTGGGTTTAGCCAGCGAGGAACTCAGGCAGAACACAGGCCGCTGTGAGCAGAGAAAGGTTCCCTCCTTTGCTGTCACGCTGGGATGGCTGTGCCCTCTGGCGAAGGTGTGTGCCCGCCTCCAAGGGACCTGCGCTCCTGGGCTCTGTCACCACCCTCCTCTCTTCCCTTTCTGAGTCAGACCCTGACTGATGCTGGCATCCAGGGGAGGGTGACCTGACTCACACCTGTCATGGCCGCGGACCGGGCAGGACGACACAGCATCCCCCGCGGGGAACAAGGTGGAGTAGCTCGCCGCCCGAAGACCTGGGCTCCTCCACCTTCCCTGTCCCCCGGCACCTGGCCCGGGGCAGCGGCTCTAACCCCAGCTCCCTGGGCAGCAGGCACGAGGGCACAGCCCCAACCAGCCGTTCACCTGACAGGTGTCCCCTCACTCCACGGCGAGGCTCCGGCCGCTGCCAACGCCCGGCTCCTGTCCTGGGATGTCGGCTTGGCTCCAGCCGTGTCGCTGAGCGCTGGGACAGCCTCGGGAAACGTGAGGTGAGCTGGACCCGGCTCTGCTCACGGGAAGACCACAGTCCACACGGGGGGATGGGGCCCCACACAGCAGCCAGCCGGATGGGAGCGGAAACTCAACTGCAGCCCGGTTCTCAGACGGTCAGTGGGAGCAGAAGACACGAGGGTCAGAGGTGGTCGGAGCAGGGAGAGCCATCAATGGCCAGTGAAGACTGGTGTTCGCCCAATGAGCGGGCCTTCCCCAAAGCTGGGGCGGACGTCCCCGGAGTGAAGAGACAGAACCGTGCAGGTCTGTGGACACAACAGGAGGGAGCACGGACGTGACAAGCGGGTCACATCCACGTTACATGACTCACGCCAGCCCGTCACGGTACCGAGGAGGGCGTCTTTAACATTTGCTAATCTCACTTTTTTTAAATCGAAGCAGGAAGGAGGCTCAGACGTAGAGCCTTACGCCATCCGAGAATTCAAGAGCACAGCTCTGAATGTCCTATTTATGTTTATGGCTGTGTTTTACTTACGCCCAATGATACCAGTTTTCTGTTTATGGCAGTCTGAGTGTGCTTTTAAAACACACTTACTGAAGAAAAAAGAAGAGTCGATATAGAGAAGGACATTAAATGCTGTTGCGGACGGATCGGCCACACGGCAAACACTGTGGAGAGGACCCTGTTGGTAGAATCATGAGTGGAATCCTGTGCGTGCAGTGAGGAGCCCTGGACGGTTTTAGAAAAGTCAGTGCGTCCGTCCACGGGGGGCAGGACGGACAAGTGACGTTCGAGTAAGAGGAGTTTCACGAAGGGGCCGTGAGCACCTGAGGGCCGAGCATTCGGCAGGTCCACAGACGGCGCGGTGGCTGCGTCCGTGACGGCCCAGACCCGAGGCCCGTGGAGAGGGCACGAGGTCCAGAACCCCGAGAGAGTACGAGGGAGAGAAGGCCGCGTCCAGCGGAGCTGTGACCTTGGCTGGAGGGGACACCAGCATGCAGTGAGCGGACAGAGGAGCAGTGCGTAAACAGACCCCCTGACCTCACGCTCTGCCCACGGTGACCTCCTGCTGCCCCAAGGGCCCTGCTGGGCGAATGCCAGCCCTGGAAGAGGGTTGGGGGGGCCGCAGTGCTCCCCCGGGGGCGGCGTGCTGGGCGGGGGCGGGGGGGAGGGAGGCAGGGAGTCTGGACAGCCAGCAGAAGGCGTCTGGCCCCGACCGTGACTGCGGCAGACCTGGGAGCAGCATGCCCTCACGCCAGGGGGGAGGTGCCATGTTCTGATGAGGCTGTCACAGCAGCGGTCTGGGGAGCCCATGGGAGGAGGAGGCGGCAGGAGCTGGTGGCTCAGGCGGGCGCAGGGCCTGACAACAGAGACGACATGAGAAACGTCACACAGGAGCCAGTCCCCGGCGCCCCCTGCGAGGGGCAGGACCTCGGCTGCTCCCTGTGAGGGGCGGGACCCCGGCACCCCCTGCGAGGGGCGGGACCCTGGCGCCCCCTGCGAGGGGCGGGACCTCGGCTGCTCCCTGCGAGGGGCGGGGCCTCGGCTGCTCCGGGGCCAGCGAGGGGCAGCGTTAAACAGCACCACGCCAGGCCCCACGCGGCACACGGGCACGGCTCCTGCCCTCAGAACTGTCTTCCCAATCCTGCTGGCAAATCTCATCCTCCGTGATTTATGAAGATCTTGCTTTCATTTCATACTATGATTTTACAGAACATTTACTGAATAAATACAGCAGAACCCAGACGCGAGCCACCGTGCCAAGCGACAGACCTGCCGTCAGCGCGGGTGACTGACAGCTCTGAGGAGTGAGCCGCCCAGGCAGAGGCCGGGCAGGGAGCGTCTGCATCCCAAACACTCGAATGCAGCAGCTGGTTCCGTCCAACTGGCCTCCACTCAGCCCCGTGGGAGAACATTCTGGGACCATGGAAACAGAAGGAATAGGGTCACCCTTCCTGCAAAGCTGGGTGCCCACGACCAGCACCCCCACCCAGGTTCAACAGGGCATAGGACGCACCCTCATGACAACTCAGGCACAGAACATGGCTGGTTCTGAGGATGAAACTTTGGACTGTCAGTCGTGACTGCACTGGAAACGAAGGCGTCAAACCCTGCTGTCTCCCCAGCCATCGTGAGTGGGACAGGTCTCGTATCCACTAGCATGGCTGGCCAGGCACTCAGCTGCTCCGGAGCCCAGGCTGTGCAGCCATCCTCAGTGCCTGGGGCCAACTTGCTCAAACCATTTGAGCCATGGCAGTGGGAGAAGAGAGAGAGAGAAAAGGGGGAGGGGGAGGGGAAGCAGATGGGTGCCTCTCCTGTGCTCCCTGACCAGGAATCAAATCCAGGACTTCCACTCTCTGGGTCGACGCTCTGCTGCTGAGGCAACTGGCCGGGGCCCAATAGAATCTTTAAAAAAAATAAAATAAAAGCAGAATAGAGAACTCTAAGCCTGGCAAAGTATCTTCATACATGGTGACACAGAAATGTGTTTCCAAGAACAGAAAGCAAACAAAGTGAAGCTGTCAAAAGGAGCTGTGCACTCGATGGAAAGCCCGGGAGAAAGACAGTGCACCATTCAACTTACACCAGTTCACCGTGGCCCCTGCCTTCTCTCACGTAACATTTGATCTTTTGCCTTTTGATTTCCCGGGTGATTGCCGAATGAATAGTCACTCCCTGCACATGATAAGCAGGCAGGAGGCAGACACTGGGCCCAGATAACAGGCTTCCAGCGACAGCCAGAAAGAACCCACTTCCTGGCAACCCGCAGCCCCCCGCCCGGGCACCGCGTGCTTCTGTGCAGCTGACTATCAAAGAGACGCGGACGCCCAGGCTGGATCAAGGTGCAGAATGAGGGGCAACAGAAAGCTTCAGAACCCCGCCGGTCCTCGGCAGCGCTGTGGAGCCGCAGCTGGAGAAAGAGTGTGAGCTAGAAACCTAAAAGATGGGAAGATGAACTTGTACATCCATCATAAGGACACCTGTAATTCCCTTCCTGTGAATTTTTTCTAATTAATTAACCGCCCCCCCCCCCAAGTGACGGTTCTGAGATGCCCCGAGGATGGTGACCAGCAGTCCCAGCTCAGGTCCTGCTGGGGTGGAGGACTCGGGAAAGGGAGGGGACATGCTTAATTCAAAGATGTGGCCCGTCTCCTCCTAACACCCCGCCAGCGACCATGTCAGCAATGTGTCCCTGTTCACGGCAACGGTGGAACTTTTCTGAGTCAATATTGGAGATGAAACTAAAACCTTTCACAATCCCTTTTCAACCCATAAGAGGACCGATCAATAGTCGTCGTCCGGCGCCACACGTGGAAACTGCTGAGGAGGACGTTATTTTCCGCGGTGCTGCTTTATTTTTTACAGGGACGTGTAGACCTGTCACCACATTCCTGAACACGAACGCGGCCACCCAGCCCTGCCAGAAAGCTGAAGCGGAATTTCTCTCCAGCAGAAACCGGTTTTGATTTCATTAACCTGACATCTGCTGCAAGGCAAGGCAGACTCATAATCTTTTTGTGAGAAGTATAACATTTTGTGAAGGGGGCATAAAACCACGGCTGGGTTTGCGCCCAAAGGCCCAGAGCTGGTGCTCACTGGGGGCCACCGAAGACCCAGCATCGAGGCCGTGGACCCCCCGCTGCGGCGCTCACGCGAGCATGGGGTTTATTTTCGACAAGGACTGTGCTGGCTTGCTCTTGAAATCTGTAGAATGACTTGGGAGATTTAACTGGTTGAGCTTGAGTCATGTTTTCCTAGCCCGGGAGTTTGGGGTGTTTGCTTCGGCCCTCACTTTACACGTCCTGTATCACGTCCTTCAAAACAACCTCGCGGTTTTCTGCACGCAGATCTTGAACGTGTTGTTAGGTGGATCCCTAGGTACCTTACAGGTTTTTCTTTTTACGTGAGAGGAGGGGAGATAGAGAGACAGGCGCCCCGACTGGGATCCACCCGGCAACGCCCATCTGGGGCCGATGCTTGAAATGACTGAACTATTCCCGGAGCTGATGCTTGAACCAGATGAGCCACTGGCTGTGAGAGGGAAAGGAAGAGAGAAGGGGGAGAAGGGGTGGGGGAGAAAAGCAGATGGTCACTTCTCCTGTGGGCCCTGACCGGGGATTGAACCCAGAACATCTGCATGCTGGGCTGAAGCTCTATCTACTGAGCCAACAGGCCAGGACCATTACAGATTTTTTTTTTTTTTTTTTTTTTGTATTTCTCTGAAGCTGGAAACAGGGAGAGACAGACTCCCGTATGCGCCCGACCGGGATCCACCCGGCATGCCCACCAGGGAGCGATGCTCTGCCCACCAGGGGGCGATGCTCTGCCCCTCCGGGGCGTCGCTCTGCTGCGACCAGAGCCACTCTAGCGCCTGGGGCAGAGGCCAAGGAGCCATCCCCAGCGCCCGGGCCATCTTTGCTCCAATGGAGCCTTGGCTGCGGGAGGGGAAGAGAGAGACAGAGAGGAAGGAGGGGGTGGGGGTGGAGAAGCAAATGGGCGCTTCTCCTATGTGCCCTGGCCGGGAATCGAACCCGGGTCCCCCGCACGCCAGGCCGACGCTCTACCGCTGAGCCAACCGGCCAGGGCCATTACAGATTTTTAAAACCATTTATTTTGGTATTGTGAATGGGATTTCTCCCTATTATATTCTCTTAACCAGTTGCTCCTTACCTGGAGAAATGCGATGGATATCTGCATGTTGACCTGGAATTCGGTCCCACCCTAAACTATCACGGTGGGTTCTCCAGATGATAAGCTGCGCCGCCGGCGAACAACAGCAGCGCCTGCCTTTCCAGCGCCCACAGCCTTCCTTCTCCGTTTCGCTGTCCTGCACGTGCCAGGCCCCTGCGGCAATCGTGGACGTGCTGGAGATAAGTACGGCAGTCACCCTTGTCTCGTCCCTTTCTCTGGAGACAGCTGCCCTGAGCGTCACCATTAACACTCCCTTTGCTGTAGATCCCCAGTAATGCCCTCTGTCGAGCTTCTAAGTAGTTTCCTCCTTCCCCAGCTCTCGGACAGATCTCGCACCTCTCCTGAAGGCTGGCAGGTTCCTGGAATTAGCCTTCTCCCTCGCTGTTTGTGAAATCTGTGTCTCTGGGCTCTGAGCGTCTGCACACGCGTGATCACAGACCACTGGCGAGCCACCACCCACACACGCTGCAACCGCCCCCTCGAGCTTCCCCGATCCCCTGGTCTGCGTCCGTCTCCAGGCAGCGACGGGTTCCTCCCTGGTTACCACGTCACCTCCGGGGCGTGGTTCATGTCACCTCCGGGGCGTGGTTATCCGTCACCTCCGGGGTGTGGTCACACATAACCTCCGGGGCGTGGTCACACGGGCCCTCCGGGGCGTGGTCACACGTCACCTCCGGGGCGTGGTTACTACGTCACCTCCGGGGTGTGGTTATACGTCACCTCCGGGGCGCTGTCTAAAATAATCCACCGCTAGTCTGGAATGGACCGTGACCTGACCGAACGGTCCCGAGCGTGCCACAGGAGGCCTCTGCCAGGACAGAGCGTGACACAGAGCTATGACCTCACCCGCTTCTGCATCATGGCGGGCCTCCTTCCCTCGCTAGAACACGCCTCTGAGACAGCCTCCCCACCGGTGTGCCCGCTCGCTTGTTCTGGGCACCCAGCCCTCTCCTCTGCTGGGAAGACCGGGAACACTGCCTTCGAGAGCCAGTGTTAGGATTTATTATCTTTCTTCTGCTAACACACCTACGATACTCCCTTCCCCTCTGTGTTCTGCCCTCCCCCACCCCCGTCTCTCTCTGCTTCCACTTCTCATTGCAAATGCTCCCTAGTGCTCGGAAGCTCCCAGGCAAGACTGTAACCAAAATGAAGCCACTGTGTGACTGTTACGGCTACACGACCCCCCAAAGATGCCGTTCGTGCAAAACAATCAAATGATAACCCAGGTCCGGAATGAACGGTCAAGACAGCGGCTCTGTAAGATATGCCACAGGGTAGAAAATTGACTCATAAAAATATGGCTTCATTCCAAAACCAAACTTAACCAGGGAAGTAAATCAGAAGAGATGTTTGAAGAATGCCTGAAACAGGTCACAGCCGTAGAACAAAAACAGAAATGACACAGAGCCCCCACTTACCACGAGGACGGCCCTGCCGGTCGTCCCGATCCCACAATGGGTCCTCTGGTCAGCCGGGATGTGGGTCCTTTTATCTCTTTAAGAACAGCTCTGCCCTGAACTTGACCAGGCACGCTCATCTATGTACGCAGAACTTATGGGAATGACTCCTTAAAAAATACACGGCCCCTGACGCCAAACAGGACGCGGACTTGAGCTTGGCCCGGCGCTCACACGTCTGTGAAGCTGGTGGAATGTTCTGCAGGGGGGGGGGGGGGGGTGTCTCTGCCGTCTCGTCTGTATAAAAACGCCAGCCCCCTGGTGATGCTGATGGGATGGGGGACAAATTGTGGGGAGGTGGCGCGTAATAAAACCAGTGGATGTGGAGGGCGGATACGTCTCCTTTTACCTCAACACAAGCCGTGACCGATGAAGTCAGACCAGGCACGGGGTCACAAGGTGTGGAGATCCCCGTGGAAGTTGATTTCCAGTTCAGCACGAGACCCGAGCACAGAATTCTGGATGGGTGCCGGGGAGGGCACACTGTCTGCCCTGCCTTCATTTATGGGGCTTGGCCATTGGCCGGTATTCCTGGTTTTTAATCGTCGCCTTCGCTGGTCGTGTTGTCCACGTGGGGACGTGATTTATCACGACCCTCGGACCACGTGGAATGCATAGGGTTCGTTTCCGAGACAACGTGGAGAGTCTAAGACCAGTGTTGAGGAAGCTCTGAGTCTCAAACTTGACCTTCATCTTTGTATTTGCAAATCCCCAAATGCAACGGTGTGCCAACCATTGGCTACCTTTGCTTGCGTGAGTGGCATTTTTATTTATTTATTTTTTTCTGAAGTGAGAAGTGGGGAAGCAGACAGACTCCCGCATGCACCCGACTGGGATCCACCCAGCATGCCCACCAGGGGGCGACGCTCTGCCCATCTGGGGCAACCCTCTGCCGCAACCAGAGCCATTCTAGTGCCTGAGGCAGAGGCCACAGAGCCATCTTCAGCACCCGGGCCATCTTTGCTCCAATGGACCCTTGGCTGCAGGAGGGGAAGAGAGAGACAGAGAGGAAGGAGAGGGGGAGGGGTGGAGAAGCAGATGGGCGCTTCTCCTGTGTGCCCTGGCCGGGAATTGAACCTGGGACTTCCACACGCTGGGCCAATACTCTACCACTGAGTCAACTGGCCAGGGCCACTAGTGGCATTTTTAAATTCACTTGGTCCTCTAACCAGCAGCCCCGGTTATGGGGGGTGGGAAGGGTGAAACTCAGGAATAAGAGGACGTGAGTATGAGGCTGGCTGAGTGACTCAGTGGAAGGCCAGCCAAGGGCCCTGGGATCCAGCCCCTCCTGAGTCGGCCTCCCGGCGACCCGCCTGCCCCTGGCCCTACCCCCGCCTGAGGACTGTGGCCTCAGGCTCTAGGGAGGAGGGCCTGCACGTGGGCTCACAGCACGCCAGCTGTTGCTGAAGTTGAGCTGCTCCCAGTGAGGCATCAACACGGGATGAGGCTGCCATGGGGACCTCTACGCTCAGGCTGGTCACCAGCCAGGAGGGTGACAAGGGCCTTACGCGGCTAATGACTTTCCCTTCAGACGCGTTCATGGACCTCGCCGTCCACCGACAGTTCGCCTGGCTCTTTGGCGTGCAGGTGACTGATGGAGCTCGGGGGTGGGGTCAGTTCTCCTGAGCATGAAGGATTTCTAGAGACAATGGGCCATTTTACTCAGTCGTAAAGGTAGGAAATAAAAATTAATTCCAGGGATATTAAAGTTGGAGTTACCCAGGCTGATGATTTAGAGCAGAAGTTTGGATCAAGCCAAAGAGACGGTGACCTAACACCTGTGGTTTATCGACTGCCTGCCTCACCCCAGGGGCCGTCCTAAGCATTGCACTCGGAACATGACACACCGTGCCGCCTGGACAGTCCCCTCAACAACCCCACGAGGTGGGCACCAGGCTTGAGCCAATTACAGGAGCGAACACCATGACAGAGAGCCAGGAAGGGACCTGCCAAAGTTACAAAGGTCACCGGCGGGTAAGGCAGGGACACAGCGTCTCAGCGGCGGGCAGTTTGTCAGGATAGGACCCTTTTCTTCCCCAGAACGGATGACAAAGGTGTCTTGAAGTAATCGCGCGATCTTCCCGTCCTTGGTCTCAGCTGACGCTCGCTCAGCCGACCCAGGGTCCCCTGAGCACGCGCCGCCCGCCGGAACAGCCCACAGAGCCCGAGCCATCGCCATAAACACACAAGCACGCCCTCTGCCCCGTCAGCCCCGCTTTGAGGGATCCACCCAGAGCGAATAAACTAAGAGGAAAACGACGCGATCCACCAGCGAGAGAATTATTACAGACGGACCGTTCTACAGAACCAGCCCAAGCAGCCTCGGCGACGTTCAGAGAGCTGCATTTCTCCAGATCTGAGGCCCGCCTGGCCAGACGGGCAGCGGCCTGGCGGCGTTGGCCAACGGGCAAAGGGGAGCCAACTCGACAGTTTCTTTCTGAGTCCTGTTGAGAGCTGACCACGGGTTCCCTCTACGTGTTTCTTCTATTCTTTCTCTCTTTTTTGAGCAGGGGAGGCAGTCAGACAGACTCCCGCATGCGCCTGACCGGGATCCACCCGGCATGCCCACCAGGGGGCGATGCTCTGCCCATCTGGGGCCTTGCTGACAACCGAGCTATATTCTAGCACCTGAAGTGGAGGCTCCATTGAGCGACTCTCAACGCCAGGGGCCAACACACTCAAATCAATCGAGCAGTGGCTGGAGAGGAAAAGAGAGAGAAGGGGGAGGGGGGAGAAGCAGATGGTCACCTCTCCTGTGTACCCTGACCAGGAATCGAACCCGGGACTTCCACATACCAAGCCAACGCTCTATCCACTGAGCCAACCAGCCAGGGCCCTTTCTTCTATTCTTATCAAAAGCTGCTTCCCGGTTAGTTGCCTCGCCGTCGCTTTGCTGTTGAATTTGTCCGTCTGTTTTCCCAACGATCCCCTGTAACCCTTTCTTGGCTGTCCTGTGGACACTACTGGGCTGTGGAGACATCCAGTGGGGTTGCTTTCTTGTGGGGAGGGGGGACCATGCTTCCCTGTTACGTCTTCAAACTCAACACGGCATTGCCAAATAAGCCAGCAGGGCCCACGGCCGCTACGGGGCAACGGAGAGAGACGCCGACAGGCGGCAGGGCCACGCGGAGCCGCCCCCGCGGGAAGCGAAGGGGCACTGGTGCTCTTGTCTGCAGGCTTGTCGGGGACCTGAGATGTGTCCCCAAGCACCACTGTTTGCTCTGGGTGCCACGGTGAATGGTTTACTAGCAACTCCTTTTTTTTTTTTTTTTTTTAAATAACATTTACCATTTGTGTGCAAGTGTCAGAATGAAGGTGACTCGCCCCTAACTCGTACGGCGTCCATCCGTTCCCTGCCCCTGTGACACCCCGCCCGGGGTGTGCAGCATGAACTCACCTCGTCTTGCCTGTGTCAGCGTGTGCTCCTGTTACGTCCCTTACGAGGACGACCCCGGTGGGAGCTCACTTCTGGGCGTCCGGAAACCCGGCCCCAGGTGATGCGTTTGGAACACTGAACACAACGCCTTTCGATTCGTGGGGACTCCTGAAAGCCTCACGGGGCCCCAAGCCCTTCTCGGCAGCACGGAGAGGACTCTGAGGGCACACGCTCCTAGAAACTGAAGGGGCACAAAGGTAGCAGAAGAGCTGAGAATACCAGCAATCACCAGAGTGTCAGAGAAGACCTGGGTTTGAGTTCTAGGACCAGCGTTTTCTGTCCCTATGGCTTTCTAGTTTATTTACCAGTCCCAGAGTCTCCGTTCCCTTACATGAGACATGGGGATGGGGTGACAGTATGCATGCAAATGTTTTACTTCTGTATCCATAAATCCATTCACTCATTCCTTCACCCGACACTGAGTACCCACCGTGAACCGGAGACCGGGACAGGGCACACAGCCATCAGCAGAGACAGTACAGATGGACATGTTTGTCTGCCTAGAAAGCAAGCTTTGCACTTTTTTTTGGTTTGGTTTTAATAACTTGGTGTTCAGTGTTTTCAGGCAGGATACTGACTTCCCAGCAACTCGGCCGTTCTGTAGCACCCCAAGTCCAGCTCACTTCTATGACTTACCTACTGCTCCTCTGACCCAGGAAGGCGCGTTCGGCTTTGCAGCTCCCGCGCCAACGTCAGGGACCCCTCCCTCTCAGGTTTGCGCACCGGGCTCTCGGCAAACACCCAGTCCTCTGTGACCCCCGCTACAGGGGCGGGGAGAGCCCTGTCCACCGCTTCACATCCGTATCCCTGCGCCCAACGAGTCCGGCACCGCGAGGAGCTGTAAAGCCAGGGACACCACGTTCAACCCGGAGCAGAACAGAAGGCAACCTGAGCAGTGTGCCGAGTCCCACGCGTGCCCCGTGGACTCCCCCGCGGGCACAGAACCCGGACCGGCGTTGCTCCTGTAGCACGTTATCCCCGGGTGAGGTTTGGGATCGCAAATTTCCGAGCGGAGGACAGCGCATGAACTCTCCTCCCCCACCGAAGGACGAGAGTTTACACGCGAGGTCACGAACCTCGCCCAGGGCGCACGCACACCGCGCTCCAGGACGGGAGTAATGTAGCAGGATCAGGAAGACGTTAGAGCGGGGGCACAGTATACCAGGCAGTCTAAGGGCGGGGGGTGTAATCACACCCGTCCAGACCCACCAGGTGTGTAAGGCGGTGCAGCCCAAACAGCTGCTCCAACGTTCCTTCTCTGCACCGAAGCCCACACACACCCCTGCTTCCTGCTTCTCGGCTCATAACTCCTCCCTCGCTCAGCGCACGACCCACATGCAGGCTGCAGGGGACCGTTTTACCACCCAGACGCCCGGGTCTGACTCTGGAAACGCGCCACAGAGAAAATGACAAGTGGCATGTTGATCGCGGTGGGTGTGGCTCTGACGAAACCCGACCAGGTCGTGACCTCATGAAGTTCACCTTGCCTTCACGTCCACACTCAAGAAGCACATTCATCACGCTGACACCCCAACATTGCAAGCCTGTGTTTGCCGTGGTTTGTAACTCACGCTCCAGGCCTATGCTAAGTAAGCACTTGACTTTGATTATTTTGATGCTTACGGCCACACGCACGACGTGTGTGTCCCCAGTTTGCAGAGGGTGGGCCTGGCTTCCCCAAGGTCACACCGTATGCAGTGACCCCACACCCATCACCGCTCTGCCAGGAAGTCTGGACCGGGCTTCCTCCCACCGTTCTCAGATCCTTTAGGGACGCTGTCACCACCTTGTTCAAAGGGTCAAGAAGAAATCAAATGCCACTTGTTAAATTATTTAAGCTTTTCTCTTCAAAGGAGAGGGAACTTTTGACTCTTTCCTTGTGATCACGTGAATTCAAGGAGACTTTCGACACCTGGAAGGCAGCAGACGGGTGGTATCCACACCAGGTCAGGGTGCCGGCCAGACAGCTGCTGCGTAAATCTGACGGATCCACAGTACGAAGAGGCAGGACCTTGGCTCGAGGCCTCGGGGGAGGAAGGAACTGCGGACGTGGTGGACACAGCAGGAGAAGCAGGACAGGAGGTGGAGCCCCAGGACGGGGCTGACCTGCTGCCGTCTCGGGGCAGAACCAGAACGGATGAGGAGTCTCTCCTGGTGGACGAGCAGAGAGGGTGTTTCCTGGGATGGGACCCACCGGGTTGAACACGCTGTGAGGATGGCGAGGACAGTGGGGCATTCAGACGACCACACGCACGCGGCTGAGAGGACGGACTCCTGTTCCGACAGAGGTTCTGAGGGTGAAACGCTGTCGGACCGCACCGCACGCGGCCGGGAGATCCCTCCTGATGGGAGGAGTCACTCGTGTGGCCGACCTTACTGCTGCCTTACCGTAAGCAGTGGCCACAGGCACCCGAGCTCCAGCAACGGCCACCTGACCGGCCAGCGCCGTCGGCCTTGGGCCGGACCCTCCGCCAGTGAAAGGAGAATGACTGGCTAAGGCTCGGGTGACGGTGAGCGTTATTTTTTAGCAATGAAGTATTTTAAATTCCGTGCATTGTTTTTATTTTTATTTATTTATTTATTTATTTATTTATTTTATTTTTCTGAAGCTGGAAACAGGGAGAGACAGTCAGACAGACTCCCGCATGCGCCCGACCAGGATCCACCCGGCACGCCCACCAGGGGGCGATGCTCTGCCCACCAGGGGGCGACGCTCTGCCCCTCCGGGGCGTCGCTGTACCGCGACCAGAGCCACTCTAGCGCCTGAGGCAGAGGCCAAGGAGCCATCCCCAGCACCCGGGCCATCTTTGCTCCAATGGAGCCTTGGCTGCGGGAGGGGAAGAGAGAGACAGAGAGGAAGGAGGGGGGAGAATGGAGAAGCAAATGGGCGCCTCTCCTAAATGCCCTGGCCGGGAATTGAACCCGGGTCCCCCGCACGCCAGGCCGACGCTCTACCGCTGAGCCAAGCGGCCAGGGCCCCGTGCATTGTTTTTTGGTTTTTTTTTTTGTTTTTTTTTTGCATTTTTCTGAAGCTGGAAACAGGGAGAGACAGTCAGACAGACTCCCGCATGCGCCCGACCGGGATCCACCCGGCACGCCCACCAGGGGGCGATGCTCTGCCCACCAGGGGGCGATGCTCTGCCCACCAGGGGTCGATGCTCTGCCCATCCTGGGCGTCGCCATGTTGCGACCAGAGCCACTCTAGCGCCTGAGGCAGAGGCCACAGAGCCATCCCCAGCGCCCGGGCCATCTTTGCTCCAATGGAGCCTTGGCTGCGGGAGGGGAAGAGAGAGACAGAGAGGAAGGCGCGGCAGAGGGGTGGAGAAGCAAATGGGCGCTTCTCCTGTGTGCCCTGGCCAGGAATCGAACCCGGGTCCTCCGCATGCTAGGCCGATGCTCTACCGCTGAGCCAACCGGCCAGGGCCCCGTGCATTGTTTTTAAAGAGAGAACGCTACCGCACGGTTAAAAGACCGCGGCACAGTGTGAACAGAACTGTTCTACGCACTGGGAAAGGGCCTGTCCGACTCGCTCTGTAGCTGCGGTCTGGGACCGAGCCCGCCATGCCTCCGAGGTCGGCTTGCACCAGAGCGAGAGCTCAGAGGGGTGGAGGGACCGCAGACGGCACGCGGACAAGCTTCCCCGGGGGTCTGCACCGCAGCAGGGAGAGCGCCCCTGACCCGGGACCCCGGAGGAGGGCTGGTGTGATGAAAACGAGGGCTGTTCCCAGTCATCACTGCTGTTGTGTACAGAGAGGGCCAGGGACTCCGCAGGCCCGGCCAGACCCACAGACGGCAACGGACGGACGTCAGCCCCTGAAACAAGGGGGCTGGGAAGGGCGGTTGGAGGGACGGACGTGGAGGGCGGGGTACAACACGGGGGAGAAGAGGCCACTCCAGCTGAGGGTCAGCGGGGAAGCGTGGGAGCACCGGCTGTCTAGACGGGTCGGAGGGTGTGCAGTAGCCCGTCCCCTGCCACCGAGTCGGTCACCGGGAGGCACTACGCACCTCTGCCATAGCTAACGTTGACATCCTCGCTGTCCTGAGTCCAACAACCAGGGAACCGGGTCGATGGGGTTCCAGAGCGAACCGTGCCCGCGGGCAGGCTGTGTTCCGGCGGCCAAGGCGAGACAACAGGGCCCCGAACCCACCTGCACGGAAGGAGGACGCTCTCCATCAGCCAGGTGTTCCTGCGATGTCACCGGGGGGAAGCCAGGCAGGCCGCCCGGCCATCAGCCCTCTCACAACGTGGGCGGAGATCCCGCCGTGAAAGCCCAAATCTTCCCAGGAATGTGGGTGCCGTTGACTCCTCACAGTTCTGCTAGGTCCAATATGGCCAGGCGGTGGGGGCCCTGTATTCTCAGCTCCTGACACAGTGGGGGGTGACATCTGTGCCCCCCCCAACACTCTCCCATTCAGGACAAGATGAAGCCGGTGCGGCGTATCCGGAGTCATTAACGTGGTTTTTAAGGAAGCAGGAAAGGGGCTCAGGCCATCTCCGCGCGGGGCGCCTCAGGCTGGGGTGCCCAGGGTTTTCACAAGGATGCTTGTCCCTGTGTTGACAATGACTTTCATTTCCTTATTTCAATATTTCTATTAAAATTTTTTAAAATTTATTTTAGAGAGAGGGGAAGAGAGAGAGAGAAAGAGAGAGAGAGAGAGGAACATCAATCTGTTCCTGTATGTGCCCTGCCCGGGGATTGAACCGGCAACCTCTGTGCTTTGAGACCATGCTCCAACCACCTGAGCTATCCAGCCAGGCGACAAGGACTTTTATTTTTATATCCAGGATATGTATTTACAGAAATGTTCCAGAATCGAGATCTTCCCAATTATTATTTTTTGTCATCAGTTTCAGTTTCAGCATTTCTTTAAGAATCTACATAGATGATGTGTCATTTTTTTTTTAAGTTTACGCTGGCAAAGCAAACAGCCGTGGCGCTAGTGGATACGAGCTCCTCCCAGATTCCTCCGCGGCGGCTTTATCTGGGCCGGAGCTTAGGTCGGTATCCTCACGTGTTCTCTCCCAACTTATTTATAAACACAGTCTTACTTTATGTTTAATATTTAATGAATCTAGAATGTATGTGTGTGTGTGTGAAGAGAGAGAGAAGAAAAAAAATCAACCGGGTTCTTCTCCTCTAATGCTTAATCAATTCTCTCTCCTATTTCCACCGATTTGCTCACTGGCGTTTTTCACGGAGTAAATTATTTAAAGCAGGAGGGTCTATGTCCAGGGTTACTATGTTTAACCCGTTTAAATACAAGACTTGCCTGTCTATATTCCTGGGCACAGGCCGCAAAAATGATACTAAATAGCTCAAGTTCACCCTGGTGGGAATTTTTCTTTTCTTCACTATTTTCACATGTTTCATCTTCTAGATGAAGTTGATATGATTTCATCTTCTAGATGTTGTTATGATTTTGCCACAATAAAAACAAAACACACACACACACAAGCTTACTGGCATTCCATTTACCTAGCTAATTAATTCCCTGAGTGAGAATGACGACTGTCCCTACACGGCCGGACCTGGCGGTGCTCGGGGGTCACAGTCCTTCCCCACCACCTTCCGCAGAGCGGTGCGTCCTCGTCAGGTCAGCTGTGCAGTCTGCTGTCCTCTTACTGACAGGGACGTTGACACTTTCGTATGGGAACTTTTTTACTGGTTGCATTTTTTTTTTTAACTGCCGTGACCTGCTCTCGGGGAGAAGCTGTTGGTTTTGTTTCGTGCATAATTTGACCACCTTGCTCGAGACGCCCGGGGCATACGTCTCCTCCTGGGGTGGCTGTGCGGTTACGTAAGGGGGTTCATGTAAAAATGGCCATCCTCGCCAGTGTCACATCGGTGGTGTTGTAAGTCAGAAAGTTTGCCTGAATCTCTTCAGTCTCCTAGTTTGGAGCTTTGTATGTATGTATGTATGTATGTATTTTTCCTTTTTCCTTTTTCCTCCCTGGGTGAAAATTCAAAAGCATGCATGCTAAACTTTGTGTGATTGATGACAGCCTCGGGCAATCACCCCTTTGGGGGATTTCTGTTCTAAAAGGCATCAAAGTCTTAAGCTGAGGAGATGGGGTCCCTCTGGGGGACCAGAGACAGCTGAGGTTTCCGGGAAGCAGAGCCGGGGGAGCCTCATGCCAGGCACTCGGCTCGGAGAGCCGGGCTCAGGCTGATGCACTTCGAGTTGACTTCACTTGATGAGGATATTTCAACTGGTGTATCCTGGGGAACGCCTTGGTCTTCCTGGCCACTTGGTGATCATTAACGTGCTCCCCGCCCCCTATCTCTCTGGGAATGGAGAAACGGGAGACTGGGCCTCAGCAATGCCGGGGCCCCCGGGAGCTGGCCCGCTCGTCCAAGCCGTGCGGTGAGAACTTTTTATCCGACGCTCAGCTCTGCAAGCGACACCTCTCTGGTCGACCGTCAGCCTTCGTCTCCGCCTCACTGCCGTGACTCAGCTTTACAATACAAATAAACAAACAGAGGAAGGGGACAGTGGGGGTTGCTCCTGCTGTGCCCCCGTGAGAACAGTGAAGGCCATCCTAACTGAGGGCCTCGAACATTCCAGAAGGAACGGGCACGGGCCCGAAGCGGTTCAGAGGAATCTCGGGTCAGACTACGAACCAGCTGTTGGACGAGGCATTCTGGAATCTTAGCTCACGTCTCCCTGGGTGGAAGGAAGGGCAGAGACGGCCGTGGAAGCCAGCTCACTCCCGGGTGCGGCAGGGAGGGTCTAAGCACTGGACCCAGGGACCATGGGCACGTCTCAGCAAGGGTCTGCATGGGTTTCCCTTACCCCGCCAGCCATCCAGCCCCCGTGCGCCCCAACTCTGCGGACACAGGAGTGAACAAAGCGTGACCTTCCCCTTGAGAGAGCCCCATCGGCTAGAGGTGACCCTACTTAATGGTCTCTCGGTGTCACGTGACCCCAGTATTTTGTACAACCCTGCCTTGTTTCTTGCCTACCTGGGAACATCCCTGTGAAGACAACATGACGAAGAACATCACCCCGTGTGGCAGGTAAGGGAACTGGGGCTCAGAACATCCAAATGCCTTGCCCGTGTGGAGCCCAGAGAGACCGGGTATCACAGTTACCACGGAGGGGGTCTGGGCGCACCGTGGAGCGAGGGGTAAGCCCTGGCCTGGCTGCCCCCTCACAATCCAACCTTCAGCAGGACATCTCTCCTCCCTGGGCCTCTGTTTCTTCCATTATATCAATAAAATAAAATGGGTGGAAAGGGATCATTTGGGGGGGGAGGGGGCTTGTCCAGCTCTGAAATTCCTGGCTCTTTGTCTAAGTCAGGAGTAGTCAACCTTTTTATACCTACTGCCCACTTTTGTATCTCTGTTAGTAGTAACATTTTCTAACCGCCCACTGGTTCCACGGTAATGGTGATTTATAAAGTAGAGGAAGTAACTTTACTTTATAAAATTTATAAAGCAGAGTTACAGCAAGTTAAAGCATATAATAATAATTACTTACCAAGTACTTTATGTCGGATTTTCACTAAGTTTGGCAGAATAAATCTTTATAAAACAAATTACTATAGTTAAATCTGTCTTTTTACCTATATTTATATGTATACCTTGGTTGCTTTTTTACCACCCACCATGAAAGCTGGAATGCCCACTAGTAGGCAGTAGGGACCCCAGGTTGACTACCACTGGTCTAAGTGCTCAGGTTAAAGGACTCTGATCTACAGGGGAGGTCTCACACTGAGAAACAGGATACACATCATCTTGATCCAACAGACAAGAAGGCCGTGAAGTTCACATTTCAGCACGTGACTTTGCCAGGGGGTGGCAGGGGTGGGGGTATCTATTCATGGAAACCGTTTTGCAGTGTTTTGAGGTTGTATAGAGTTCTACACCCATCTCACTCATTCCTTGTCCAGGAGGTCAGAATGTAACCCTCCTCCCCCCAGAAAAACAAAATACCTGCCCCAAACTCAGAAACTCAAGGCACCCTTCCAGAACAGACGTCTCTGCAGCGAGGCGCGGGGGCGGGGCGGGGCCGCGGTCAGCGAGGCGCGGGGGCGGGGCGGGGCCGCGGTCAGCGAGGCGCGGGGGCGGGGCGGGACCGCGGTCAGCGAGGCGCGGGGGCGGGGTGGGACCGCGGTCAGCGAGGCGCGGGGGCGGGGCGGCGGTCAGCGAGGCGCGGGGGCGGGGCGGGGCGGCGGTCAGCGAGGCGCGGGGGCGGGGCGGGGCCGCGGTCAGGCAACGCTGACGGCGGGCTCCGTCACGGAATACCCCGCTGTTGTTCAGATTCCTAGCAGGGAGGTTGCCCTGGGCCAGGACCACGGCTGACTGGCAGCTGAACGCTTGGTCGATGGAGGAGAGCGCTCAGACGGGCCAGACCCCGGGTATCGCCAAGCGGGTCACATCGTGGTGCCAATCCCCCACCGGGCCCTGTGGTGGGACGTCCCCCGAAGTGACCATCGACAGACTGTCCCTATTGGTGGGGCGCTGTGGGGTCAGTGGGCCTTTCCCAGCAGAAGGCGCGTGGTCTATCCTGGGCCCACTTCTCCTTCCTTCCTGTTGCTCAATTCCATGCCAATGGGCATATTTATTCTGTGTGCTGATAATATCATTCTGTGCAGATACGTTTAGAGAAGGTATTTATGAGGCTCTAAAACCCAGTTCTGAGGAACATTCTGGGCTGCCTTTCTGGGTGATAAATTCGTGTTAAATACTGAAACCGTTCAAGCAGGCAGTTTGGGATCGGGGCTCTGCACGGGAACACGGCCGCTGTGCTCTTTACCTGACGAAAACGGCCCGGCGTTCCCGGGTTGGGTAACGCATTAGGATAACACGGTACAGTACGACCCTCTAAACCCACGGGAACCAAAGTCGTGCCCGCGAGGGAGGCGTCCTCCTGGCGTCCCGGCGGGTCCGTGCCCACGTGTGGGGGTGGGAAGACAGAATTGGTGCCATCTTCCCCAGCCACGAACCCACAGCTCTTAATTTTCCCCGGTTAGAGATCAGACCCTCAGGTTTGCCATCTGTGAACCCAGCCCCGTCGAGTGGACAGCGTCTACCACCCTCGCCTGCTTTCCCAGCGAGGTTCCTGAAGCGCGGGGTGCAGTCCAGGTTGGGTTTAGGGGACCCTCCGGGGCAGGAATGGGACCTGTTCTCGCAACCCCACAGACTGCAGCTGGTCCGCTTCGTAGACGAGAGGGAATCTCTTCACGCCCCCAAACCAATGCCCCCTCTGCTGTAACAGAGACATGTGACCCCCCCCACATCTGCTTGTCCCCTCGTGCAAGCTCCAAGAGGGAGCAGAAACAAACAAAATTTCACCTCCATTAGAAAAGTAAAGAAATAAATAAAAATTTCCAGAGAGCTCAATTCATAGACCAAGAGGATGCCGCTGGTGGCCAGGGAGGCGCAGAGATGACACGGCCGCCAGCACCACGTGGAGATGTGCTGACATGGTCGTGGCACTGGTGTCGAGCACTCACACCACGCCAGGCATCATGCTCGGTGCCGGACCCGGGCTGCTGCATGTGATCTGACAACACCTTGTCAGGCTGCCTCCATCGTACAGATAAAGAAAGATAAGAAACGTGCTGAGTCTAGCACTTGCTCCAGCCTAGACTGGACGTCCTGACGTTTATCACGGGGACGGGAGCCAGGCAGACCCCTGACCACGGCCCCAGAAATGGGCCCAGGTCCAGTCAGGGCCGAGAGGCACTCGGGCCTGTAACGCTGGGGACCCCACGGAGAAATCCAGCTCAGAAGGTACATACTCTGATCCCCACCTCGACAGAGACGCCGTTCTGTGCGGCCACGCCTTCTCCGCCGCGGACACGGCGGGGTCCCGACACAGTGTCCCACTGTCATCAGCCACTCTGCAGGGACGGCCCTGGTCCCTGAGCCCGGGGCTGAGCATCCCCTCGGGGTGCAGCCTGACACGTGGGAGAGGCCGTCCCTGCTTGTGGGACTGGACCGAGTGCCGCCTTCCCGGCCACTCTCGGGGTCTGAGAAGGTGGGGGGGACACGCGGCGTCCGTCCCGAGTCCTGGGGCGTGAAGAGGATGTGGGCGGGCAGGGCGGGGGGAGGCGGGGGGGACAGCGGCAGGAAAGGGAGACAGGGCAGAGCTTACGGCACTGGCGAACGTCTGGCCTCCCCGTGGAACGAGCAGCACAGCGATGTCAGGGAAAAAGTCCAAAACCTGTTCTTTCCATCACGGAACAGAATCCACAGCCGTGAAGTCGACCCGGGGTGGCTGTCCGTGCCCAGCGGACGGCAGCTACAGAACAAGTGTGGTCGCCACCGTTAAGAGATGAGCACCACTGTGAAAAGGAGAAAACTTGTCAGTTATTAGTTTGGACCATATAGAACCGGAAATACCGGACCATTTTTGAGTTACAAAGCCAACAATTTTGCATGGTTCTGCTTCATGAGCAGGGAAGAATGAACAGCGCAAAACTGTCCTCCACAGAGTCCGGGCCTGGGCTGGGGGCCTCCATGAGATCCCTCTCCCCTTCCTGTCAAGAAAGACAGCCTTGCCTGGCCCAGGGTGGCGCAGGGGATAAAGCCTCGACCTGGAACGCTGAGGTCGCTTGTTTGAAACCCTGGGCTTGCCTGGTCAAGGCACCTATGGGAGTTGATGCTTCCTGCTCCTCTCTCCCTCTCTCTCTCTCTCTCTCCTCTCTGAAATGAATAAATAATAAAAATAAATATAAATAAATAAATAAGACAACCTTCCTACAAGGCCAAAGTAATCAGCACAGCCTGGTACTGGCGTAAAAACAGACGCCGAGAACAATGGGAGACGACAGGGAGCCCAGAAATAAGCCCGTGTCTTTATGGTCGATTCATGTCTGACAAAGGAGGCAAGAACACACAATGGGGTGAAGTCTGTCTCTTCGATAAATGGCGTTGGGAAGATTGGACAAATACGTGCAAAGATAGGAAACCAGACCACCTTCGTAAACCATACACAAGAATAAACTCGAAGTGGATTAAAGACTTAAATGTTAGATGTGAGACCATAAAAATCCTAGAAGAAAACATAGGCAGTAAAATCTCGGACATTTCTCGGCAATGTTTTTTCTAATATGTCTCCTCAGGCAAGGGAAACAAAGAAACAAACAGAAAATATGGGACTACATCCGATTAAGAAGGTTTTGCACAGTGAAAGGAACCATCTACAAAATGAAAAGACAACCCACTGAATGAGAGAACATATTTGCCAATGATATATAGGATAAGGGGTTAATTTCCAAAATATATAAAGAACTCATACAACTCAACAACAAAAAGAAACCGAATTAAAAAATGGGCAAAGGGGCCTGACCTGTGGTGGCGCAGTGGATAAAGCGTCGACCTAGAAATGCTGAGGTCGCCGGTTCAAAACCCTGGGCTTGCCTGGTCAAGGCACATATGGGAGTTGATGCTTCCAGCTCCTCTCCCCTTTTCTTTCTCTCTCTCTCTCCTCTCTCTCTCTCCCTCTTTGTCTCTTTCTCTCCCTTTCTCTCTCCTCTCTAAAATGAATAAAAAAAAATTTTTTTTTAAATGGGCAAAGGACCTAAATAGATACTTCTCCAAAGAGGATATACAGATGGCCAATAGAGATATGAAAAGATGTTCAACATCACTAATCATCAGAGAAATGCAAATTAAACCCACAATGAGATATCACCTCACACCTGTCAGTATGGCTGTCATCAACAACCCAACAAACAACAAGAATTGGCGAGGGTGTGGAGAAAAGGGCACCCTCCTGCACCGTTGGTGGGAATGCAGACTGGTGCAGCCACTGTGGAAAGCAGGAGGGAGTTTCCTCAGAAAATTATTATTATTATTTTTCATTTTTCCGAAGCTGGAAACGGGGAGGCAGTCAGACAGATTCCCGTATGCGCCCGGCCGGGATCCACCCGGCACGCCCACCAGGGGGCGATGCTCTGCCCCTCTGGGGCGTCGCTCTGTTGCATCCAGAGCCACTCTAGTGCCTGAGGCAGAGGCCACAGAGCCATCTCCAGCGCCCGGGCCATCCTTGCTCCAATGGAGCCTCGCTGCGGGAGGGGAAGAGAGAGACAGAGAGGAAGGAGAGGGGGAGGGGTGGAGAAGCAGATGGGTGCTTCTCCTGTGTGCCCTGGCCGGGAATCAAACCCGGGACTTCTGCACACCAGGCCGACACTCTACCGCTGAGCCAACCGGCCAGGGCCTCAAAAAATTAAAAATGGAACTGCCTGTTGACCCAGCCACCCCACTTCTGGGAATATATCTGAAGAAGTCTGGAGCACTGCTTTGAAAGACTACATGCACCCATGTTCCCTGCAGCCGTGTCTGCAATTGGCCAAGACATGGAAGCGGCCCAGGTGCCCGTCGGCGGATGAGTGCATAAAACAGCCGTGGTCCATCCACACCATGGAATACTACTTGGCCATAAAAAAGGAGGAGATTTTACCTTTTGTGACAGCGCGGATGGACCTGCAGAGCATGACGCCAAGTGAAAGAGGCTTGTCAGAGAGAGACAAGTACATGATTCCACTTATATGTGGAAGCTAAGGAACAAAATAAACTAACAAGCAAAACAGAAACAGACTCACAGAGACAGAGAACAGACTGACGGCTGTGAGGGGAGGGAGGCTGGGGGCTGGTGAACAAGGGGAAGGGGTTGAGCAAAGGAAAACCCTCACAGACACAGTCACAGGGTAGTGATTACAGGAGGGGAAGGGGTGGGGAGGTGGAGGAGGGCAAGGGGGTCAACAGGGATGGGTGGGACATGACTCGGGGTGCTGAACCCACAACGCAATACACAGATGACGTGTTGTAGA